>NC_056743.1:629986214-630108714 GCF_019279795.1 Protopterus annectens | reverse complement strand
TAACCATGTCAAGGTTTAAGTCTCCCGCCCTTGTGGTTCTGAGGGATCTAGATTTTTTGAGGTGTAGCATATTCATCAAATCTGGGTTTGACATGGCCTTATATGTCAGGCACAGGTCACCTCTGAGCAAGCGGTATGCGACTGAATAGAGCTGGAGTTCTTTCAGTCTGGCAGCATAAGACATATTTTTGAGACCCTTTATCCTTTTGGTGAGGAACTTTTGGGGCCTTTCCAGCTGCTGCAGGTGTCGGGTCAGATACATTCTGAATGGGGCATTGTACTCAATCATAGTATCCTAACATTTATTTGTCATTTCATTAACTGGCTAGTCCACATATCCTTTTAGCAATAATTATACCACTCAATTTCCAGATTTTCAAAGAATATCCACATTGTTACCTACTATTTCTGTTCTGCTCCTCATAACATTTTGGTTTCCTGTTAAATTACTGAAGACTGAAGTCACTAATTAATGACACACATTTGAATTTCAGACTTCATATCCTTCAGAAAAATGCATGCTATTTCTAGCAACTTTCTGCATTTATAAGACAATTTTTAAAATGTTTCCTTACTTTAGGCCTTTGTCGTCCTCCATTATTTTTGGCTTTATCTAAATTTTTTGTGCTAAGAGGTTGAGAGGTATGCTTGGTGCAACAGTACAAATTAATTTACTTCATACAAAACGTACAATGGAACTAAGACATAAGAAATTGAACTAAAGTTAGAAATATGAACTAGCATTTGTAGTAAAAATTGTAATATTTTACAGAAGGCAAAAGGTTCAACATTAGTCGAATATAATCTTCATAGAGTACCTTATGAAAGACATCTAGTAAGAAAAATATTGAGGTGTATGGGTTCTCAGATATATGCGAGGGTAAATTAGATTATAAATAAGAGATGCATGAATTTGTATGTATACATATAGATGGATATAGATATATAACTATAGCTGTCTGTCTATAGATATAGATATAAATATAAATATAGACAGATATTGCCTAAACAGTGGCAGAACTGTTAAGAACTCTGCCGTATAGCTCATCAGTCAGGATTCAGTCCTGAACTTAAATTAATGCCTATGCAGGGTTTACTAATTGTGTATGTACAGGTTTTATTTTGGTGCTCTGGTTTCTTCTCCCTCCGGCACACATGCTGGTTAATTTGCTACTTGAAGCTGCACATATGTATTATATATATATAAACGGAGATCTCCATACAGAGTGGAATGAGAATTTTCCCTTTTCCTCACTGTAGTGTGATCTCAGAGTTGGTATATTTAAATAGCAGGGTATGTGGGGGGTGCAGGGTGGCTTGCCCCCCTGCATAGAAAGTGCAGTAATTTCATTTTGTTCTTTTTTGTTTTTGTTTTTTTTTTTTGAATGTTCAAAGTTTAAAAACTGCAATCATATGGTCCCGAAGTTTTGAAATTTCGATTATTCAATAGGGATCCATATATATATATATATATTCCATTTAATCTTGCCCTTGTGGTCTGAAAAAGGTCCAACATAAATGTCTTTCTTTATCCATGTAACATGTTTGTCATGAGCTTTTGTAGGAGGGAGGTTGGAATTTTAGCTCCAAAGAAGTAATTTAAAGGCGGGCAAGGACAGGAGAAGGATTACTCTGACAGTAATACTTAACCAGTTTGCATTTCTAAAGGCAAGGCAGTGCCACTAACTGGAGTTAGTCAGTTGATGAACTTTCAAATTCTTCCATATATCTCTTTCACAAGATCCTTGTATTATGTGGTATGCCATGATTACACTCAAAATTTGAGGGAAAGGCAGTTTTGCTAAGGGCCTTTCGGATGTAAGAAAGATGCTTAGCAAAATTTTGCTAAATGCCTTTCATTTTTGTTAAGCACTGATCTTACTTGATAGCATTAACAGCAGCCAGCACCAAACATTTGCACAGCTTTAAAAGCTGTAACACACTTCATTGTCACAAGAAATAAATAGGTAAATAAAAGTGTGGCAGAATGATATCTAAAAGCTTTTAAATCTGTTCATCAATCAGAGGAACACAGCTTCTGACTGACATCTGTAAGACAGTAGTAAGAGTTTTACATTGTTCAATGCTATAAAACAGTTTGAGATCTAATACTGTTTCCTGTAACTAACCAGCCAGAACTCCATGTACTTCAAATAATTGTTTATTTATTTATTTTATTATTTATTGTCATTTGATTATTGGGAAAGTCTGACTGGGTAGAATCCCAATTTCAGCGGACGCCCAGGGAGAAAAGCTCCAAATTATTACAAAAACATTTAAGAACAATAATTTTACAGTCTTCAAAAATAAAACAGAAACATCTGCAGTTTAAATAATTATAATAAATTAGACATAATATAAAAACATTGGTTATGAAACAATATAACGTATATGACAATAAATTAATATTTACAAAAACTTAGTTTGTAAAAAATTAAAGGTAAGTTAGTCTAATACGGATAGAAATTGCAATATGAAGTGAGGGAAAAACAAGCTTATGGTATATTTAGAGAGAAAGTCAGGGAAGAGAATTTGATAGCAGTAAGGAAATAAGTGAAGAAGGGAGAGTAAGAAGATATAAGGAATGAAAAGGTGCATGTTCATATTTAGGGATATAGTTTATCCTGGTTTTGAGCAAGAACAGAGACAGATTTTAGCTAGTAAGTCTTTCAGAGTGGTTTTGAAAGATGAGAGAGAGGGTATAGACCTGATAGATACAGGTAAGGAGTTCTAAGCCTTAGCAACCTTATACGAGTACAGACAATGCCCAGCAGATTTTCTAGGTGTGTAGACAGACAGAAGTTTTTAATCACTGGATCGCAGTGACCAACTGGGAACATAGTTGTGTAGAATGTTTTTTTAGTGCTGGACAGACCAATGGATGCTGGATAATTTTATAAGTGGTAAGAAGTTATTTATATCTTACTTGATGTGGCAGTTGTAACCGATTAAGGCTTTTCAGTGCTATATAGTGGTGGGTTCTGAAAGGGGTGCTGTGCTACAAACTTAGCAGCTCTGTTATAGCATTGTTCAAGTTTTTAAGTTTTGTGAAGCCTAGAGGTTAGTGCATATGGAAGCACCATAAAGAAGAGTGGGGTGGAGATAAGTAATGGCAAGTGTAGTTTTAGTTGTGTTGCTGAGAAAGTTTTTGACGCTGTAAAGCCAGAAGAAGAAGAAAGCATCCCTAGTTCTGGATGAGTTTTTCTTAGCAATTTTGTATATGCAGGTTGTAAGTAAGATTATCATCCACTGTCACTCCTAATAGTTTGTTATGAGAAGTTACTTCAATTGTTGTATTATCAAGAGGGAAGACTTTAATTTTTTTATTTTTTTCATGAGAGAGGAATTTGGGGGAAAAGTAGTAGTTTGGTCTTTCTTGGGTTAAGCATGAGTTGTGAATTATGAAGCCATGTTTCAGTGGCTGTTAAAGCTTCCTCAGTTATTTTTTGAAGGTGTACCATGTTATCAGATATGCAAATGAGAGTGGAATCATCTGCGTATTGTATTAGGGAGGTCTGTTGTGTGGAAGTATAGAGGGTGTTGGTGAAAATGTTAAAGAGGAAAGGACCAAGGATAGATCCTTGTGGTACATCTGTGGTAACTGGGAGGTAAGGAGAGAGCACAGGGTGCCATTTTACTGACTGATACCTATTTGACAGTTAGCTTTTGAACCACAGATGGGTGTGCTGAGAGAGACCTAGTGAGGATAATCGAAGTAGAAGTTTACTGTGACAAACTGTGTTGAAGGCTTTAGACAAGTCTAGAATTAAGGAAGAGACTAGTTTGTCATTATCTCTAGCTTTATTGACAGTATCTATGTAGGTTAGAAGGGCAGTGCTTGTACTATGGGAAGGACAGAAGCCATGTTGTGCAGGGGATAGGAATTCTTCCTGCAGGAGATATTCTAGGAACTGTTTTTGAATGCATTTTCAGGTATTTTGGCAAGGAGCGATAATATTGCTATAGGTCTAAAGTTATTAATATCTGTTAAATTTCCTCCTTTGTGCAGAGGGGTAATGTGTGACTTTTTCCAGAGAGAGGAAATGTGGGATTCCTGGACTGATATATTTATAAGGATTGAGACAGGATAGGCAATGTTACTGGCTACTATTTTTAGGTACTTGAAGTAAGGTCATCAGCTGAAAAATATCACGGTTTAAGTTTGTTTAAGAGTAGTTTTATATAGGATGTAGGCACAGGTTTAAAAGGAAAAGTGTATGTGGTGATATGTGGCTGTTGGGCAGGGTTGGGATTAGATGTTGAGGAATCCTTGGATAGAGATGCTATACTGTCTATAAAATATGAGTTGAACTGTATTGCAGTTTCAAGTGGTGAGTTATCGGTAGAGGGAATTGGGTTGAATTTAGGCCGGGATGTAAGATTTCTTTAATGGATGTCCAAAATTTTTTAGGGTTGTGTTTAGCATTATTCTGAAAGTTATTATAGTATAGCTTTTGTCTTCATTTAACTGTTTTTCAGTACGATTGTGAAACATTCTTAAGTTGTCAAGATATTGAGGTGTTTATATGTTTGCAATTCTTTCCATGCTTTTTTCTCTGTCCTGCATTAGCATTCTACTCTTTTTGGATAGAGAAATTGCATTGTTTGTTTTCAGTCTGTACCTTCTAGGCGGTACAAGGCAATTTAGGATATTTAGAAAAGTTTACTGATTTCAATTAAATCATTGTCTAAGCGGGGGATTTTTAGGAAATTCCAATTAATAGATGATAGTGTAGTAATGAACATTTCTGGGTGAAACTTGGAAAGGCTATGTCCTGTTTTATAAATATGCTGTTTAACTGCTGTATGTGTGAGATGTCTAGTCATATAGGTTGAGAGGTCACTGAGAGAGTCTGACATTGTACCTGCAGTGGAGTATTTGCTAGGGTCTGATAGTACGATCCAGTCTAATAGGGAATTTGATGTCTTGCTATAATGGGTGGGGCTATTAATTAGTTGTGTGAAACCATATAAGTTCATGCTAAATGTAGGAGACTCAGAGTTTATGTCCAACCAACTGACATTCACATCACCTAGTAATATTTTTCTTGTGGAAATATTATGGATATCCAGTAAAGGATATCTTCCAGTATAGCTGTATTGTCACCAGGAGGGATAAAAAGGATGGTAATACATATTTGTTTATAATTGTTTATTTGATGAAAGCAACAAGAAGATCTGCTGAACTGAGTTTTGGTGTTGGTTTGCTGTAAGGGGAAATGTGGTAGTTATTGGGAAATATTAAAGCAATACCAGCCCTTCTCTTTATACAGTCATTACGGATTATATTGTAACCAGGAGGTATCACTTTGGAGTTGTTTATGCTAGATTTAAGCCAAGTTTCAGTTACAGCAAGAACATCAGGCTTATCTTGGGTAATCCAGGCATGTAGTTCAGCAGTTTTATTTCTTACATTTACTGCAGCAAAGCCAAATGTAGCGGGCTTCCCACCCTCAGATCAATTTCTAACTTAGACAAATCAGTTTATAGCCAGAACAAAGCAATTAACAAAGAGATGCAAGTAAAACAGGTTGTCTGTCATTTCCTGAGACTAAATAACTGGCATATGCAGTATAGTCTACTGGTCAAGCAAAAAGGGACAGAACCAACTTAGTAAGAGGTCTTTAGAGTGCACGGACTATTTCACAGAGTCTTTCAATCACAGAGCAGGCATGTATTTAACAGATTAAAGTTAATATGCAGCAAGGTTCTTCATGCTAAATATACTTACATTAAACAATGGCAAAATTCTCAGTAAACTTGCAGGTGTAGGGCCTTGTGGCAGAGCTCCTGCAATATCGAGTTCAGATGAAGAGACTGCAGGCTCTGAAAGGAAAGTAAAAAAACTCTACTAAGCTGTACAAATATATTCAGGCAATAAAAGTTATTACTTATTATACAAAAAGAGATTTGTATTCATGATCAAGTCACACTGGGAATACTTAACTATTTATGGTTTTGCAAAGTGGATGCTACAATAAATTATGATTGGGTCTCTTCAATCATATATAATCAGTTATATATTCAGGACGTGAATATCTATTCACCTCACAAGCTTTGCTTCACTCTGCTCTCAAGGTTAATTTGCTGACATCCATGTCTCAAACACATAATTATAATATTCTATATTATTAGCTGCAGAAATTGTTTTGAGGAAAAGAGAAAAATTCTAACTTGGAAATTAGTTGATTTTGTTACAAAATGCAGTCTGATAGTATATTCTGACAAGATGATTGCTTCGATATCACATTTTGAGAACAGCTACACTCTTTATCAGTTGTCTTTTCTGAGTGTAACAGAAAGTTAATGTAGGGTCCAAGTAGCTACCTACACATTCAAATGGGGTCTATATTATAATTGCAAAACCTAACTTACGTGAATACGGAAACGTCTACACATATTTAGCAAACAGCGAAAACATCGAACGTCCTGAAGTGCGAAATTCGAAATGTCGAATCGTCATAGTTGGCCCTTCTCTGGTATAGCTCCTTAACGTAAGTGTGCAATAGTTATGGACCTTAGGGTTAGGGTGCAGGTTAAGGCAAATGCATACATAGTAATATATGCAACATTTACTTTAGGGTTAGAAGTAGGGTTATGTTAAGTGTATGTATGTGGATTATTTATTTTGTTTGGGTAGGTAGTATGTAGCGGGTGGTGGGGTTGGCCAACTATAACGATTCGACATTTCGAATTTTGCGCTTCAGGACGTTTGGTGTTTTCACAGTTCGCTAAATATGTGTCGATGTTTCCATATTTGCGTAAGTGAGGTTTCACAGTTATAATATAGACCCATTCAAATGATGGGCTCATAAAATATGGTTTTCAAAAGGTCTGTTATAGGAGAATATTTTTTGATAATCTGCATGGCTAAGAAAAGCACTAATTTAGCTTTCTCTGTATTAAAAGTCAGATCATTATTTGCAAATCATAAGTAATCTTTCTGAAAGTCTTTCCATATCTCTGCTTGAATGCAAGTGGAAATGCTTCCAGAGTTTATTTTCAGAATGTCATCAGTACAGATAATTATCTTTAGATTACTGACTCTATAATTAATGGTTTGATAAATTGTGAAAATTACTTATCAACATAGGAACAGTACTAGATAAGTGATCACAGGAACCATGCCAAGCCGTATACACCTTTAAGTAGATACACTTAAAAATAATTGCCCCCCCCCCCTTTATAAGCACTTAACAGAGATCACCTGTCAAACTGAGCAGTGCCAAGCAGGATAGCCCTGTTGTAAATGTCTGCCTAACCATTCAATCATCAAGAATAGCAATAAAAGTAGTACTTTGACATGTAGTGGTAACCTATTCCATAGGCTAGGAATACACTAAGTTAAGAATCTATCATAACAGAGAGTGTTTTTTATATGTTGGTGTACATTTAGGTCCCTGGTAGGGTGTTTGTAGTGCCACTGGTTTGGTGAAGAAATAGGTCAGTAGAACTGAAGCTTTCATTGCTTGAAAAAGTGAATCACAGGTAATCCCAGAAGAGCTAGTAGGCTGCTGAGTAAAAGGAGAGTTGTGCTAATCAGCAATAATGAAGAAAAGTGGACCGCACCAGTGTTTTCGCATAGCTGTCAGATCATTCCGGCATTTGCATAACTTCTAAGACCTGCTGCATATCATCTTGTCCATAACTCTCAACTTGTTGCTCAAGAGATGTGGACAAAGCTAAACCTAATGGATGGAGTCAGGGACAAAGCCAAAAATAATGGGTGGAAAAAGGCCCAAATTAGGGACAGTTTCATCTAATTTATTACTTTATAGATACAGAAAAAATTTAGCAAAACAACAGGGTTAGCATCAATATGTCTTTTTCTGAATAAAAAGAAGTATGAACTTCTTAATAGCTAACTTAAATTTTCAGTGATTTATCAGAAATGGAAAGAAAAAAGAATATTTTATGAGGGACATGGAAAAACTTAGTGAGGCAAAATCAGGGACATTTGAGAGATACGCACCAAACAGTTGGATCTCTAGGTGATAATAGCTCCCAACTTCTTTCTTACCACTGGAATCAGGAATGTATCCAGAAATAATCATGGGCACTTTTATAATTTTTCTCCCTAAGTCGATAGTTTTAGGATACATTATTAAGAGCTACAATGCAAATTTTTGAGCAAAAATCAGGGGCAGTTGGGAGATATGCTCAGCAATAATGGAAAATGATTTACTTTATAATTTTAGTGGTAGGAACCAGTGGCTGCTGGTGACTTCAAATCGAAGAGGGGCTGCAGGAGACAGTTGAATGGGTGGGGCCAATGGGAAGGGTGTGGTCAACTAGAAAGGTGAGGAGCTATGCTCAAAAACTGGAACTTTAATTAAATACGCTGCCCTGGGTGCCAAACCGTCATTATGAGAAATCAATCAAGACAAAATGAAGTGTAGAAGAAAAAAAATATTTCAATGCATTGGCTGCATGGAAACAAAAAGGTTCTGATTCATGAAAAAATAAATTACTTTTTAAATACATTACTGGAATGCTAGTCAAAATCAAGTACAAGACAAACATGCAGCACTCATCTCAAACCACTTCTCCTTGCACTGCAGTTCTAATTATAATTTATATTTAGCTTTATAAAAAGTACCAAGCAACATGCTGAAAGTAGCCGTGATACCCACCCTACTTGTAAAGATGTTTCTTATCCAAAAAGACCTGCTGCCTGACAACTAACTACTTGTTTCATTGGGAAAACATGATCAAAGTAAAAAATGAACAGCAAACAAGAAACAAGCTCAAGATAAATTGCTTAAAGGATTACTGCACAAGTTATGGACCACACATGATAGACTGGCATTCTGTTTAGTTTACGGGTAAAGCCTGCAAAGATGACTGCAAGTCTCCAACAAATGTAATGAGCTTCTGAAAATACTGTAATCCTGTCCTTTATTACAAATACTGTTATATGCATTTCAATACCCAAGGCTGAATGTTAAGTTGTCAATCTCGCCTTCATTCTTGCTGGATGGGTTCGGAGCCGATCCTCGGCTCCGACTCGGCCACTCTAAAAGCTCGAGAGCTAGTTCCACCGGCTCGAGGCTCCCCTATATCCCACAATGCTAGGCGGTAACTCCTCAGATCTCGTTTGCCGCTACAGCGATCGAGGTGCGTTCCTACCGGCTCAGGTTAGTTTTTGGTAAAGAAACTAGTTTTTCTTAGCCTTTTCCCCTTTTCAAGTTAGTTTTTTCTATTTTCTTATATTGTGAAGTAGTTCCATCCCATTCCCTGTTAATTTCCCTCCCTTTCCAAAAAACTCTCTACAAACTCTCCCTCGGGCCCTAGGCCCAGTCCCTCCCTTCCTAGTAGTGAGTGACTGTGTTTTTTGTAGGGATTTTATTTCTAATATTGTCTAACTTAATTTAATTTAGTTTAATTTATTTTTAAGTGTAATCGGTGTGTGTGTGTTTGTGTGGTTGCACTTTCCCCTTAGACATGTCTAAGGAATCAAAGGTCTCAGGCTTTAAGAAGTGTGACTCGTGCTGTCAGAAGATGTCTCTGACAGATGGTCACACTTCTTGTGTGTACTGCCTGGGACCTTTGCACCTGCAGGACTCATGTGCTGTTTGCCATGGCTTCAGCCCTAGAGTCCTGCAGGAGAGAAAAAATAAACTTATTTTAAGGGGTTTATTAAAGCCTGAGGGTCCCTCGACTCAGTCCTCGGGGAAACGCTCTAAGCCTCCCAGACCTTCGGCTCCAGCCTCTGAGCCGTCTTCTGGAGGTCCTAAGGCTATTCGAACATCGGCTCCGGCCGGAGCCGATGAATCTCGAATACAAGCCCCTACGGTGTCCTCGGCTCCAGCCGGAGCCGAGGAAGACATAACTGAGTCGGCTCCGATCAAGTTATCGGAACCGACATCTAGAAAAAGGTCTCGATCTCCATCTATCGGCTCCATTCATTCGGCTCCAGCATCACCTTTGCTGTCTGAACGGAGCCATAGATCCCACTCTTCTAGGTCTTCCAGGTTATCGGACCATGACCTTCAGAGAGTAGTGAGTCGACTTCTTAAGTCCGAGGCACTAGCCCAGATGCTTCAAAGTCCGACTCAACAGTCGAGAACGATCCCCATCACTCAAAATATTCCTCCTCTGACTCTTTTGAGTTCGGAGCCGGGGAGGCTCGGACCCGAGACTGTGGTGGCGTTGGAACTGATACCTTTGTCTTCGGTTCCGTCGTCTGCTCCAATGTCTTCCTTGGAGGAATCTCAGAGCCGGACTTCCCTCGTCAGCTCCGAGGGGGCGAGTGGCATCGGACCCTTGTCTGACCCCGCTCTCCCTCTCGGTGCTTCGGCGCTGGTGAGTTCGGCTCCAACATTGGCCTCGGAGCCATCACTGTCGGTGCCGGGGGAGGTTTTCAGTTTTTTGGAATGGAGACCTCCGGCTCTGCCTGACAGGGGTGCCTTCGAGGTCATGAGGAGCGTGTTAGAACCAGGTTCAACTCCACAGACGGCTCCTTCTGCCCTTCCCCCCATGGTGCCTCCGGTGATTTCTACTCACTCTCTCATCCCCGACCGTAGAGCGCCAGCTCCTCAAGTTTCCCCAGTGGGGCTCTCCTCCTCTTCCGAGGCCTCTCCTGACCCTGTAGGAGAGCCCCCCAGGAAGAGGCAGTGCAAGAGGAAGCACATTGACTCCCCTGAGTCTGTCACCTCTGACACTGATTTAGAGGATTCTGAAGGTTCCCCTCGTTCCCCCTCTGAAGATGTCTCCTTTGCAGACATCCTTGAAATCTTAAAACAGAGGGGGAATTGGCCAGCCCTCAACCCTTCAGAGGATGAATCAGTGTATCTTGAGGTGTTTGGCTCTCGCCCTTCCACCTCCTGGGTGTCCCCTCCCTTTGACCTCCTTATGCAAGTGGTGGCAAAGAAGGCTTGGGCAGCTCCTGATTCAGTGGAACCCACCCCCAGGAGACCATCAAAATTCATTACGGCCCCCAAGGACAAAGAATTTTTGACCAAAGGCGTCTCTGTTGATGCTACAGTGGTGGCTGCGGCTACCAAGAAGGAGTTAGCTGATCCTTCGGTGCCTGTTCATCCTCCTAACAAGGAGTCTAGGTCGATGGACAGGTATGGGAAGCGGATGTTCTCGTCAGTGACCTTTACTATGAGATCGCTGAATTACCTGTGTCATTTTACTCGTCTTCAGAGGGATTTGCTCAAGGAAGCGAGTGAAATGTTGAAGGACCCAACTGCTGCAGGTTTTCAGGATAGAATGAACTCTCAGCTGGCAACCCTTAATTCCATAACCAACTCCTCCATGCACCTCCTTTCATATGCAGCGGATGGAGCAAGTAGAGCGGCAGGTACAGGTGTAACCTTGCGTAGGCACACCTGGATGCGGCTATGTAACTTTGTGGATCCTTTCAAGGCATCCTTCACTAATTCCCCCTTTGATGGATCATCCCTCTTTGGTCCTCAAGTGAAGGAAACCCTGACTAGGTGCGAGACTGATGGCAAAACTCTCTCTGCCATCGGAGTCCATTTTTCTACTCCTTCTAGACCTTACCCCAAAGGCCAGAAGGGGGGAAAGATGTGGTTCCGCAAACAATCTCAAGGAAATTTGCCTGACGCACAGAGTCGATTCCCCTCTAGAGGCAGAGGGGGGAACAATAATGGTAGATGCCGTCCTAGAGGCAGAGGGGGCCCGCAGAATCAGGGCAGTCGAGAATCCTTTTCCGACAAGCCCTTTCAGCATCCCTGAGGTGTTGCTCGACTGTCCACCTTCGGAGGCAGTCGGGGGGAAGATTATCGCTGTACCCAAAAGCCTGGCTATCCCTAACTCAAGACAAGTGGGTACAGTCTATCATTTCCGAACGCTACAGAATCCCATTTCTTTTCATTCCGAAGCAATCCAAAAAATCCCTTCCAGACGTTCCACCCAGTCAAAGGGAGCAAGCAGCATTAGAAATTTCAAAGCTGCTCGCAAAAAGAGCCATTCAACCAGTTCCAGCAGACCAAACAGGATCCGGAATCTACTCCAAATTCTTTTTGGTTCCAAAGAAAACAGGGGACTGGAGACCCATTCTGGATCTCAGCAACTTGAACAATTTTGTCAAGAAAACAAAGTTCTGGATGGTCACGCTGCAGTCCATTCTACCCCTTTTGGGGCGGGACAACTGGATGTGCTCGATGGATCTCCAGGACGCGTACTATCACATCAAAATGAGTCAACGCTCCAGGAGGTTTCTCCGCTTCAGGCTGCGAACCAGTCATTTTCAATTCAGAGCCCTGCCCTTTGGTCTCACTACAGCCCCCTGAGTGTTTACCAAATGCATGGCAGTGGTAGCCTCTCATCTGAGACGTCAAGGATTCCAGGTGTTTCCTTATTTAGACGACTGGCTCCTTACAGCCCCCACCAAGCATCTTTTACTTCTCGCCAGAGACTACACTTTTCACACATGTCAGGCACTAGGCATTTCAATAAACTATGAAAAGTCTGTCTTGTCGCCTTGTTGTGTTATTACCTTCATAGGCGCAAATCTAGACACAGTCAATATGTCAGCCAGACTCACAGAGCAGAGAATAGCAGACATACACAGACTGGTCTCTCTTGTCTTGCAGAGCAACAAAGTCAAAGCCAGACTGATCCTGAAAGTCTTAGGGATTATGGCGGCGGCCATCCCCCTTCTACCATTAGCTCGCTTCCATATGAGAATTTTACAATGGATGCTTTTCACACAATGGTCTTACCAAAGACTTCCAATGTCCCATCCTATTCGGATAACTCAATCGTGCAAGAATCATCTCTCTTGGTGGATCACATCTCCCCAGCTCCTCCTAGGGAGACCTTTTGTCCCTCCCCCTCCAGTTGCTACAGTGACAATGGAGGCCTCCCTGATCGGGTGGGGGGGGCATTACCAGGGCAGGACAGTCCAAGGCACGTGGCAACCGTTCGAGTGCCACTTGCACATAAACGTTCTGGAGATGAGAGCAGTGCTTCTAGCATTGCAAGCTTTACAAGACTCTCTTCCCAAGGGAACTATAGCAATTCAGACAGACATGTCTGTAGTGTGGTACATCAACAAACAAGGCGGAACCAGATCTTACCCCCTATGTCGAGAGGCACTCAGACTGTGGCAATGGGCGATTTCTTCTCAGAGATTTCTGTTAGCAACGCACATCCCCGGGAAGTTCAATGTGATTGCAGACAAATTGAGCAGAGCTATTCTCATGCCTCATGAGTGGTCTCTGAAGAATTCAATGTTGGAGAAAGTTTTTCGAAAGTGGGGCCGGCCTTGCTGTGACCTTTTCGCTACTCCCCAAAACAGCAAGTGCGACGATTTTTTCACCCTCTTTCCCCAACCAGGCCACCCCAGCAGAGACGCTCTAGTGCACGTTTGGCCCCGGGGACTTCTGTATGCTTTTCCTCCCTTCCCACTGATATCTCAGCTGATACAGAAAGCCATCGCTCAGGAAGCTTCCATGATCCTCATTGCCCCCTACTGGCCTCGACAGGTTTGGTTCCCGTTTCTCCACCGTTATCTGTTGGAGCAACCTTGGCATCTGGACCCAGTTCCAGACCTCTTGACCCATCAGTCAGGTCAGTTGCACCACTCCCTTCCCTCACTGAACCTCACAGTGCGGTTCCTCCAATTCCAACTTTAGCCAGGCTTCCTCTGATATCTCACTCAGTTAGAGATATCTTGATAGCCTCTCATAAATCTTCCAATCGGAAAATTTATCATAACAAGTGGAAATGTTTTTCCTATTGGGCGCAGTCAAAGAACATAGATCCCTTCACTGCTTCTATTCAATCAGTTCTAGACTTCCTAGCCGAACTTTTCCACTCAGGGTCGTCGCCATCTACCATTAGAGTTCAATTGGCAGCAATTTCGAACTTTCATGTTGGAGTCTCAGAGTCCTCCATTATGTCTCACAAACTCTGCAAAGCCTTTTTAAAGAGAGTTTTTTTCCTCAAACCACCCATCAGAGATCCTCCTCCCCAATGGGATATCAACTTGGTTCTTACGTCCTTAATTCTTTCCCCCTTTGAACCTGCGGCTTCATGTTCAATAAAGTTACTTTCTTGGAAAACACTCTTTTTAGTAGCTATCACTTCAGCTAGAAGAGTTTCTGAACTCCATGCTCTGTGTAGTCGACCCCCTTATCTGGTATTTCATAAGGATAGGTTGTCCTTACATACTAACCCGTCTTTTTTGCCCAAGGTAGCTTCTCTGGCAAATTTGAATCAAACCATTGAGCTTCCTGTTTTCTTCCCAAATTATTCTAATAGGTCAGAACAAAAGTTACACTGTTTAGATATTCATCGCCAACTTAGGTACTATTTAGACAGGACCAAACAATTCAGGAAATCTGACCAACTGTTTGTTTCTTATGCAGAAGGTAGAATGGGCCTTCCAGTTTCTAAAGTGTCTCTCTCTAGATGGCTTACTTCGTTGATTACCCTAGTGTATGAGATAAGACATCAACGGTTGCCATCCAAACCCAGTGCTCATTCAACTAGAGCTTTAGCCACTTCTATAGCTTTCCAAGATAGGCTGCCTATTGATTCGATTTGTTCTGCAGCTACTTGGGCTTCTCCCCATACCTTCATTTCTCATTATAAGTTGGACTTGGCCTCCAGAGACCGAGCCAACTTTGGTTCCACTGTACTCAAGAGTCTGTTCTGATAGGCCACCCGGGACAAGGTGCTAGGGACGCGGTCCCATCCAGCAAGAATGAAGGCGAGATTGACAACTTAACATTTAGAAGTTATGTACCTACCATAACGTTCCATGTTAGTTGTCTTCTTCTCGCCTTCTTTCTTGCATCCCACCCTCCTTCCCCCTAGCCTGGACAGACCTAGAGGAGTTTTTCTTTGTTCCTTATGGAATTTTCTTGCTGGCCTTAGCTTTCAAATGAGATCTGAGGAGTTACCGCCTAGCACTGTGGGATATAGGGGAGCCTCGAGCCGGTGGAACTAGCTCTCGAGCTTTTAGAGTGGCCGAGTCGGAGCCGAGGATTGGCTCTGAACCCATCCAGCAAGAAAGAAGGTGAGAAGAAGACAACTAACATGGAACGTTATGGTAGGTACATAACTTCTAATACGTTATCTAGTTATATAAGTATTCTCTGCAAGGCAATAACAAAAAGGCTTTCAATGTTGGTAATTCTTTAACAGTAAGCTTACTTGCATCTTACAATCTCAGACAAGCTTACCCAATGGTCATGAAATCATTGCTACTTAAACACAGAGCAAGGGGCACTTTCTGAATAATAAGAAACATAATAAACAGTACAAAAATATGACAGAAAACTAGAACATTCTGCAAAATCAAGCAAGACAGATGAAAAGCCACTGTAGTACTTGTGTCTACCTTGGATGGATGGGAGTACTCTGCACACTTACACTGCATAACTGCTCCTTGCCTTGCTTGGACACATCCAGAGTCACTACATGGGGGAGTGGGGTGCAACAAGCATGTCACAACTTGAAATGTCTCTGGCTGACTGCAATGGCCCTGATACATTTGTCATACCTCTCAACCTCAGAGCAAGAAATCTGGACAAAGTCAGGCCCAAAATTAAGGACAATATTTAAATATTGTTCTTATAAACTTTCTAATAGAATAAGTAGGTCTTGCATTAGTATGAATTTTCTGAAGGGTATGAAATTTGAAACTGAAATGTCTGTCATTATTTTCTTACTTCAATCTTTAATGATTTGCCACTAATTTGCCAGAAAACCACAATTTAATGAAAAATGGACCAAAAATGTGATGCAAAATTATAAAATAGCCACACAATACAGCTGGGAACCTGTCAAAGAAGTGACACTTTTTAATATTAGCACTGTTAGCTTGAGCAGCTGACAAAATAAATTAATCTACATACATTTCTGAAATAAAAGTAATCTATAACTCTGATTATTGCAGTTATTTATTAATTGCAAACCCTCCATGTTTTTTCCAAAATTAACATTTTGCGGAGGGATTAAAGGGAGAGCAATATTTTGAGCCAAAATCAGGAACAGTTAAGAGGTTTAGATATGCTCAATTCTATAAAGCAATTTGTGCGTACCTCTCAACCTGTTAACGCAGGAAATCCGGACAAGGCCAAATATATTGGGGGAACATACAAACAGTACTAAAAATTGCTCTTGTATAAACTTAGTTTATAGAACAGGTCATGCTTTGGCATGCATTTTTCTGAAGGTTATGAAGTCTGAAACTCAACCTCTGTCATTATTTAGTGACTTAATTCCTAAATGATTTGCCAGAAAACCACACATTTTATGAGGAACAAACCAAAAAGAAGAAGCAAAAATCTATTTATTCTGTGAAAATCTGGACAGTTGAGAGGTATAGTTCAGCTGAACTGGGGCTGTCTGAGTTTGCCATCCTTCCCCCTCACAAAATCATGGTCAAATGGAGCCACCCCCTGCAGCCATTCCAATGCCCCATTACTTGGCTATTTCACCCTATTTACCATAAACACTGCAATGTGCATACTGCTTTACTTCTACGATTATTTGGATTTTATTTTAAAGTTTTATTTTGTATTTTACAGCACAAACACTAAAACATCTGCTAAACAAAGCAATGCAGTCTCACAATTAAAATAGACTTGGCATTAAAACTCTACCCTTGAAACTCACATTAATTGAAACAGCAGTGAAATCCACATTGAAAGAAAATGCATTTGGGTAGTATAAAGATTAATTTTGGGCTGTTTTCAAATGATAGGCCCCTTGCACACAAAGCACACAAAAACATACATGTGTTGTGTGATACACCTTCCTGATTGTATTAAATTATATTCCTTGTATAATACAGTACAGTTGTTAGAGGGTGTTTTAAATGTATTGTTTTGAACATTTTTCCAGTAAACAATGAAACAAATGCATGCACCAATAATGACAAAACTGCCCAATTGAGAACATTTCCATCATAAAAAAGTCTACTCAGACTTACACAATACACCAGTATCAGTAAATATGCACAATCTCTGCAGAAGTAAGTCATCTAAATAATTCCACATTAAAGAGATCTGTAACTAATGAAGAGGTTGCTGCTAGCAAACAACATCCCCTGAGGAATAAATTGCCTATATTACATTAAAAAAATGATAAGCTAGTAATATTGCAAGAGGAAATGGATGGCAAACTGATAACAGGTTCATAGTATCTTCACCAAAGAGAACATTTGCCGTACAGCAGCATCCACCCCTTGTGGGAGTAGAACCCACAGCCTTCTGCATCAAAAGCAAATATTCAACCTGTTGTGCTATTAACAATGTAAGCTAATTCAGCATAAGCAGCACTAAACTTCTCTTCCACTGCAGCTCTCAGCTCCTTGTAAAATCTACTCAATACTCAACTGTATCTCAACTTCGCAGCACAAGAAATCTAGAAAAATCCATAATTTATTGGGGGGGGAGGGGATAAAAGCCCAAAAACCAGGGACACATTAAACATTCCTTTTATAATCTTGGAAAGTTGGTAGAATAAAATGCTGTATCACCACCATACATTTAATGACACAGTCTTAAACCCAGGTCTTTGTGCAAACCAGTCAGAGCAACATGCCACTATGCCAAATCAGCTGCTTTGTGAAAGAGAGGAAGACTGAAACTTGAATGGCTATCATTTAGTGAATTCAGTTCTCACTATAGCTGTCAATCTCTTAGCACAAAACACCTGGGCAAAAACCGTAATGGGGGAATACAGCCCTCAAACATATTCAGTGAATTCAGTTCTTGCCATAGCTCTCAAACTTAGCACAAAAAACCTGGATAAAGCCAATAATGGGAGAATACAGTCCCAGAAATAGGGACAAATTTCAAATATTAATCTTATATACTTAGAAAATTGCTAGAATAAAAGGTTTTGTGTTACTATGTACTTTCTGAAGAATATGAAGTCTGAAATTCAAATGCCTGTCAATTTTATGTATTTAACATTCGTTAACCAGGAAAGTTTGACGGAACAAAAAACAATTTTCAGCAGAGGCCCAGAGAGAAATACTGCAAACACATGTCTTTGTAACATGGGAGGACACCAGAGCAAACCCACACAAACACAGGGAGGAGATGCAGAGTCCACACAGAAGGCAACCCAACCAAGAATCAAACCAGAAAACCTTTAGCTGTGAAGCAACAATGCTACCACTGCACTATCAAAGCAAACCCACACAAACACAGGGAGAGCATGCAGATTCCACATAGAAGGTACTCTAGTCAAGAATCAAACCTGAAAGCTTGCAGCTGTGAGGCAACAATGCTACCATTGCACCATCAAATATCTCAGAATTTAAGTATTCAGAAACCACAGATGCTATGAGGAAAGTACAGTTGTGCACACCTACCATAAATGTAGATGTTCAAGTGTCTTCACTGTTGCAGTCATAACTGTAGGGTGCCCCTACCGGCAGGCAGCCCAAGGTCAGCCAGAATCCCAAAGTCTGGGTCCGGCGTCGGCTGTACAAGCTAGTACCCTGATGTCAGTACGCTCTGGTACATAGCCCTCAGCCGACGCCATCTTCTCCAGCCTTTCTTGCCCTAGATGTCAGAAGTCCCCAATAAATCAAAAATGAATCCAACAAGGAAACACAAATACACCACAAAAGAGAAAAAGAGGGGATAGGAGGGAGGGAAACACCGACTGCAACAGTGAAGACACTCGAACATCTACATTTATGGTAGGTGTACACAACTGTACTATGTTCATCGTGTTTCACTGTTGCAGTCATAACTGTAGGGTGGAATCCAAAAGCAGTGAAAAAAGGGGGGAGGTTTAGACAGAAGAAGGGGCAGCAAGAAGACCCTGAAAAACAGCAGAGGCAAAGCCTGCCCTGGTCTTAGAATACAAAGGGAGATTGTAGTGCTTGGAAAAAGTATGCACAAAACTCCAAGTGGCAGCTTCCAAGATATCCTTGGTAGGAACTCCTCTGAGAAAAGCTGTAGAAGTAGCAGCTGCTCTAGTAGAATGACTTCTCACAGTACCTGAAAACTGTTTCCCATGATGAGTGTAACAAAATCTTATTCCATAAGAAATCCATTTGGAAATAGTTTGTTTGGAAATAGCCTTTCCAAGAGAACTGGAGGCAAAAGAAACAAACAATTGGTTAGATTTTCTGAACTCTTTAGTCTTGTCCAAGTAAAATCGTAACTGTCTGTGCACGTCCAAGGAATGCAAAATCCTTTCCCCTTTATTTTGAGGATTAGGAAAGAAGGTAGGAAGGTGAATTGTTTGATTTAAAGCCACTTTCGAAATCACCTTAGGCATGAAAGTAGGATTGGTCCTCAAGAATACTCTGTCCTGGTGGAAAATAAGGTATGGTTCCACAGCCATGAGAGCTTGCAACTCTGAGACCCTTCTGGCAGAAGTCAAAGCCAACAAAAGAACTGTCTTCCAAGATAAAAACTTAATATCTGAAGATGCAGCAGGCTCAAAAGGAGGCAAAGTAAGCTTTTCTAAAACATAATTAAGATCCCAAGCAGGAACAGGAGGGGTCCTGGGAGGTCCTAAATTCTTGGCCCCTCTCAAAAACTGTCTCACCAAAGGATGAGAAAAAACAGGAGGATCAGTATTGAAATGAGCAGAAATAGCAGAAGCATAAATCTTAATGGAAGAAAAGGAAAGTCCATTAGACAAAAGCTCCGAAAGGTAAAGCAAAATAGAAGAGAGATCAGGCACCAGTGGGTCCAAGCCTCGGTCCTGCATCCAAATACAAAATCTCTTCCATTTAGAGGCATAGGATTTCCTAGTGCTAGGCCGTCTAGCTTCCAAAAGAACATCCAAAACTTGTTTGGGAAGACTAGAAGAAATCAAATTCCTTTGAAGAGCCAAGCTGCCAGGCAAAGGGTCTTGAGATTGGAATGTAGCAACTGACCCTGATGCTGGGACAGAAGAGAAGGGTTCAGAGGGGGAATCCAAGGAGGCTCCAAGAACAGGTGCTTTAAAGTTGGATACCAAAACTGTCGAGGCCAATTTGGAGCAATGAAGATAAGGAACTTGGGCTTGTCCTGTTTTATCTTCAGTAATACCCGAGGAAGTAGAGGAAGAGGAGGGAAGGCATATCCCGAAAGGCTTCTCCAGCTGAAGGACAGGGCATCCACTTTCCAAGCTGTTTTGTGGAAGGACCTGGTGTAAAAGCGAGGCAGCTGATGATTGAGATGGGATGCAAACAGATCTATCTGGGGACATCCCCAAACTGCAGTAATCCTGTTGAATAAGTTGGTGTCTAGCATCCATTCGTGAGGATCTAAAATGTTTCTGCTCAGGCTGTCTGCTAAGAGATTCTGTTCTCCTGGGATGAATTGAGCCTGGAGATGTAGATTCAGATTCAGAGCTGTGTCCCATAAAGCCATAGCTAGTCTGCAAAGGGGGTACGAATGAGAACCCCCCTGCCTGTTTATGTACCACATGACTGTGGTGTTGTCTGTGCGAATCAAAAGAGGCCCTGGATGCAAAAGGTTCTTGAAGGCTAGAAGAGCATTCTGAACTGCTAACATTTCCTTCAGATTGATGTGCCAGTGAAGTTGGTCCCTTGTCCATGTTCCCTGCTGGCAATTGCCTAGAAAATGTGCTCCCCAAGCATAATCAGAGGCGTCCGTGGTTATGATTTGAGAAGGTTGAGGAAGACGGAAAGGCTTTCCTTTGTTTAAAGCACACACCCTGGACCACCAAAGGAACTCCTTCTGAAGGCAGGGGATCAGAGGAATCAGAGTGTCCAGATTGTGGTAATGCTGTGACCATACACTTTTCAGATACCATTGAAGCTTTCTCATATGAAGCCTTGCATTTGGAATCAACAGAATGCAGGAGGCCATGTAGCCCAGTGCCTGCAGGAATTTCCTTGCAGTGAGCTCTGTTAGAGTTGCTAAAGTCTTCAAAATTGAAGCCAGCTGTATTTGTTTTTCTGGAGTGAGGAAGGCCCTCTGTAAGGTTGTATTTAAGAGGGCTCCCAGAAATACCATTTGTTGAGAAGGGATCAAATGTGACTTTTTTGTGTTCACTGAGAATCCCAGTAGAAGGAGAAGACGTTGAACAAAATCCAGATGTTGAAGTAAAAGATCCTTGCTGTCTGCCTGAATAAGGCAGTCATCCAAATAGGGGTAAATCTGAATCCCCTGAAGTCTGCAATAAGCCACTACTGGTGCCAGGCACTTGGTAAAGACTCTGGGCGCAGTAGATAAACCAAAGGGCAGTACAGAGAATTGAAAGTGTCTCGAACCTGCCTTGAATCTGAGGAATTTCCTGCGTTCCTGCCTGATGGGAATGTGTAAATAAGCTTCCTTTAGGTCCAATGTCACCATCCAGGCGTCCTGAGAGAGCATTGGAATCAGCTGCTGCAGAATGAGCATCTTGAACTTTGGAATTTCCAAAAAGGTGTTTAACACAGAAAGGTCCAGAATAGGTCTCCATGAGCTTTGTTTTCTTGGAACCAGAAACAGTCTTGAATAAAAACCTTTTCCCATCTCTGAGAGTGGAACAGGCTCTATGGCTCTCATGGCCAGAAGAGCATCCACTTGATTTAAGGCCTCTGACCATTGATGTTTTGGCAGATCTGGCCAACCAAAAGCCCTTGGCAGGGTATGAAAGTGGAATTTGTAGCCTTTTAAAATCACGTCCAATACCCATTTGTCCTGGGTAATATGAGTCCAATTTCTGTAAAAAAGAGAAAATTTTCCTCCGAGAGGGGCATCCAGGTAAAGAGGTCCTGTAGCCCAACTGAGAGAGTCATTGAGTTTGCTTTCTTTGAGATTGGGATCTGTCTTCTCCCCTTCTAGGTGAAGAAGCAGTCCATTGTCTCGATCTGTAGGAGGCCTGAGGTTGGCCATGACCTCTGGAGCGTCTATATCTTCCCCTTTGAGGCCTATCAGACGTGGGAAAGGACCAATTTTTGGAGGGCCAATTCCTGGAAAATCTAGGAGGCTGAACTTGCAAGAAGTCTTTCACAGTTTGCATAGATTTTGCCTTTTCTTCCATCTTTTTAATAACCTCCTCAGCCTTAGATCCAAAAAGAACATCATGCTGAACAGGGGCATCTAATAATTTAGCCTTAACCTGTTCAGGTAAACTTTGTTCACAAAGCCAAGCATGTCTCCTGATAACAGTACCAGAGGCTGCGGCCCTACAAGAAGCATCCAAAGCATCAAAACCACAATGCAAGCTATGTTTGTTCAGTTGTTCAGTTGCATGCAATACATCCTGTAGTTCCTTATCTTCTGCACATGCAGGAAGGGAAGCAAGCTTTTGCTTTAAAACAGACAAAAGAAATTGCTGATACTTAAACATATGAAACTGGCAATTTAAAGCCCTAACAGAAAGGGTAGCAGAAGTATATACTTTTTTACCCCACCTGTCTAAGGCACGAGAATCCTTCTCAGAGGGAATAGGATTCTTAGAAGTAGCAACTTTAACAGCCTTAGAGCCTTGAGAAATAGTTTCAGGATCCGCAGAAGGGTTCTTAAATAAGAACAAATGAGACTCAGGAACCCTATAAAATCTATCAGGCTTAGAAGGAGCAGGAGGCATGGAATCAGGATTCAAATTAGCCTCAGAAAAAGCATCATCCACAATGTCAAGAACAGGAGGGATAGCCAAAGGCCTATGTTGAGGAAGAAGAAGGAATTCTCTAAGCCTCTTCTTGGAAGCAGAATAATCCTGACCTTCTCAATGAAAATGCTCCCTCATCTCATGTAAGGTTTCCCCAAAAGAAAAATCTTCAGGCGGAGAGGCAGAGGGCAAATAGTCCTCAGCATCCGAATCCACATAAGGAGGAAAAGAATATTCCTGATCAGAGGAAGAGACAGAAGATATAGAAGCCTGGTCAGAGGAATCCATAGGAACATCCTGTCGAGGCCTTTTCTCAGAGGGGGGGTGAGAACCCCTAATCATTGTAAGCAAATCTTCAGCCATCCTTAACAATTGCTTCTGTGTCCTGGGAGTAGATTCAGACGTAGCCTGAGCAGGAGCTTTAGACTTAACAGGAGCCTTTGTCTTTGCCTTTGCCTTTGAAATAGTGATGTGAGTAGGCCTGAATACCCCCTCAGAAGCCGGTACCTGCACAGCGGTTCCGGACCCATCTGAGGGAGCGACGTCTGAAGGTCCTGCAGCAGATAAAATAGGAGGCCTTGATGGCTCCCCATGGGAGTCCGTATCGGCCATCGGTTCAGAAGTGGCGGACGACAGGGGCTGCAAAAGTGCCTCACTGACGACAGCCGAACTGGACACTGGCTCCAGCTGCAACGAGTCCTGTTTGGACCTCGGAGGCCTGTCCTTGTCCTTGCGCTTCTTTTGAATTCCGGTAGTGTCCGACGACATTCTATAATTGAAGTGTCTGCCAAAGTAATTTAGAGCCCAGTCGTACCTGCGCTTGATAGTACGAGAATTGAACCTGGCACAGAACCGACAACAAGAAACGTCGTGGTCCGGGCCTAAGCAAGGTAGACAGTAAGAGTGGAAATCTTTATGAGGTATTTGTTTTCCACACGTAATACAATTATTAACTTTTTCTGACATCGGAGGAACAAGAAAAAGATTCCCCAACGGGGTACTTAGCTTTGAGAAGAGAAGTAAGAACTTCAGACCGACAACAACCAAATATGCTGTTCTAAAATCGCCAACCAACGACTTGCGAGCTGCTTTCCACCGCACGCCAAGAAAGACTGGAGAAGATGGTGTCGGCTGAGGGCTATGTACCAGAGCGTACTGACATCAGGGTACTAGCTTGTACAGCCGACGCCGGACCCAGACTTTGGGATTCTGGCCGACCTCGGGCTGCCTGCCGGCAGGAGCACCCTACAGTTATGACTGCAACAGTGAATCACGATGAACATCAGAACAGAACAAAATATGAGTCTCTTTTCAAACATAAAAAATGTGCTGAAAAAGTTCATTCTTTTTGATATCAGAAACAAATGTAGTATAAATGCAATAGTAGAATGTCTATTTCTGCTTGTTATAATTTACTGACAGTTTACATTGCTGTTATTAACACTGCATCAGGCAGATCAAGGACATCAAACAGCGAGCTAATCAAACAGTTATTTGTGCAAAACGCCAAAATCAGATTCACAATTGCTTTCTGGGGAAAATATTCCGTTTGCTTTAGAAGAAACAAATTAAACACACATACCTGCATGCACCACATACACAAATACTTGTATAGTCTTTCCTTGCCAGAATGGTATCTATCACTTCTTTTTTAATGCACTCTATAATGATACTTTGATTAGTTACTCAGATTGAAAAGAACCAGTAAATCCACAGTAGAAGAATATTGCAAATGGTTATATTGACTGCATTTTCTGTCAGAAGTGGAAATATATGCAATCAGATGCAAATATCTTATACTTCACCTGAGCAAATTTCTGATTTATAGCCTGACTGTTTTCATAAACTATGGTGTGTTTGCAAAAGATTTTTAAGTGCTAACATATGTACTCCAATTACTATTACATATACACGTTTGTGTGATAGAATAATAATTACCCTGCCAAAAGGAGCAGTCCCCCTGCAATGGCACATATGTAAAATAAACCTCAGAGGCTACACATCTTGCTTGGGTTTGCACAGGATGCATTTTTTACTAATTACATGTTTGCACATGTACAATAGTACACACACACACACACACACACACACACACACACACACGCACACACGCACACACACGCACACCCTTGTTGTACCTGCCAGCAATCCTGTTCAAATTCCTTGTACCTGAAGTCTCGCCAGAACAATTCATAAATGAAGTCAACGGTCCCTGCAGCAGAATCCCGCAAAGTAATCCATCCACAAGTAAATGAAGTAAATGGTCCCTGCAGTGAAGTCTCACCAAGTAAATAGCCAATCCCTAAAGTCAACTGCAGCAGAATCCCGCGAGAGCACGTTCTTGCCTGCGGACGTCACAGTCCAATCCCCTTCCAGTCTATGCAGTTTCAACTGCATAGACTTCTGGGATATTTCAAGTGAAAAATGTTGATATTTCAATCCAGACTGCTGGTGAGACAGTCTGGATTCTGTGAGCATGCTCCAGACTGTCTCACCAGCAGTCTGAGTATCGGGGAAATGTGCGAGTGCACATGCGCAATGTCCGGGACTCGCATTTTTTGTTGTTGTTAGTTATTTCTTTTATTTCATTTAGTTATTTTCTTTTTTTGTTTTAATTACATTTTATTTATTTGTTTTATAGCTGGGAGGGCTGCAGTCCTGCAGACCAATAGCACGACCCCCCCCCCCAGTAGGAACAGTTTTAGGTAACAGTGGAGAACACTGGACCATGTCACTCGGTATTCTAGATTTATACTTAATGTGCGATCCAGTGTTCTCCATTATCACTTGCTAATCTATCAAAATAGTTGAAGGATTTAAGGGCTTTAATTTCCTTGGTTGTAAATCATTAGTGCCTTTCCAGTTGAGCAATATGCTTGTATTTGTACATACCAAAGGGGGCGTTGTATTCAGTGATGGGGTCTGATAAAGGAAAAGAAGAGTCATATTAGGACTTCTTTGGATATTAAAAATATTCCTTTGGAAATTAACTGAGCCAGATCCCGTGATGTCATGTCTATAGGGAAAATATAATAACTGAATGAGAGGCAGCTGCCCACATAAAACCCAGGTCTCGTATGACCACAGCTAGAATTGCATTTATACCATATGTGGTAGGAGCAGCTTTTTGCCAAACACTAATATGCTGCACTTTTTGCATTTTACTTGAGACCATTTTTAGTACACCAACTGCATGTATATCTCAGTCCTTGTTGGAACAGTTTAGTACCAGTGGATAAGAGGATCACATTGCCCAGCTTGCAGTTGTTAGCAGACTTGCTCAATCACACCTCTGGGGTGTTAGCTTAGAAGTCTGTAAAATAAATGACAACCAGAAGAGAAACCATCACTGATCTCTGTGGTACCCCACTAGAAACAAGTCTACATTCAAAGAGAGTATAAACAATTTTTACAACTTAGGATCCATTGAATAGCCAGTTTGCAATACAGTGGACAACACAGAGGTTTACATTACATTTGCTTAATTTTTCAATAATACCAACATGATGGATAGTGTCAAAAGCCTTGGCCAGGTCAAAATGAACAGCATGCATGGAGTGATCAATATCTACAGCCTCTAAACCCTATTTAAAGACGTTTACTAGTTTCAGGAGACAAAATCTCATTTCACAAAACCAAACTAAGGGAGGCCTATATCAGTTAACTTGCTGATTCTACATAAATGGAAAATTCTACTATGATGCATATTGTATTTAATAAGCAATGAAATAGTACAGGGTTGAGTATGGATCCTTGGCAAACTCTGATAGCTGGAACAGGTTTAGAGAAAGTGTGAGTGAATTTCAATGCAGCTGATTGAGAGGAGAGAATAGGCCATACAGTGTAGCTTTGGCTGTTGTTGTGTCTTTCAGCTTTTCCCAGTTAGGGGTCGCCACAGTGGAACTCCAGTCCGCTAATGATTGGCAGGAGATTTGTACGTGCCGAGTTGCCAGCTCTGATGCACAACCTTCAACGAAGGTACGCCCATTCACGCATGTCTCCACACAGAAGACGCTCGAGCTGAGAATCGAACAGGACAGAGTCTTATTGTGAGGCGACAACGCTACCGCAGCACCATATTAGCTAGAAATGGTAGCCAACCAAAGTGAAAGCCAGACACGAAATATTACCTGTCAATAAGCCTTTGTGCATAGTTCTAAATGTTAAGCCTACAGCAGAATAAAAGTCAGTTAGGATGGAAGCACTGCTGAGCTCAGCTGAAGAATTTGGTATTGTTCTAATATTCATGGGTTTGATTAAGGGCTTCATTTTTCCTAGTATACTTAGTTAGAAGTGATAAATTATAGGGAGAGGAGGGTTTGGAATCCTTTTGTAAGAGAAAATTCTAGCAGATTGTTAGGTGTTGGTTATAGTACATGATTTAAAGAGAGATTATAAACATAAGATAGTATAACAGAAGCAATCTTTAAATAACTAACTAAGAACATAGTTCCAAGGAAGAAGAGAGTTAGATCAGATAGGAAAGTAAGAGAGGTACAGTGAAATATTTCAATAATTTTGAAGTGAAAATCCTAAAATATATTGAAATCAGGACTGCAAGTATGAGGCAAAGGGGTTGGGGGGGCTGATGGTTGAATAATGTTTTGGATGTTAAGAAGTAATACTGCAGAAAGATTAGTAGGTGGTAAATTAGTGAATTAGGTTTTTCCTAGAAGAGAGCCTGGTGAAAAATTGATAGAAGATGAAATTGTGAATTATGTTTCATCTAACAGTGATTTGGTTACAGGATATCTGATTGCAGACATACTATAAGCATACACATCACTAGCAATCCATCAAATTACACCCCGATGCATCACACCCCTGATGACTGCATCTCCAGAAAGTAACCCTATATATATATATATATATATATATATATATATATATATATTGAAGTTGTCACACATTTGACCAGAAGGATTTCCCAAAAGCACAGAATACAGTACACTCCATTCTAAACACTGTACCCAACCACCTCTCCTGCAAATTATATTTATTACCACTGTAACCTACAACCATGCATGCATAGTCTCCACTTCAGTGAACAAACCATGCGCCCTGCTCAGTGATTAGGATCTGTGATCAGTGTCATTAATCAGCAAATGGAACTTAATTAGTGGATTCAGTCAGCAGGGATTCACTGACTGGATCCATGGTAAACTATCCTGTTCCCAGTTATTTAATGCCAGTAGATATGCTTTTAGATTACATTGCAGAAGAGATTGTTTCTGCCTAAGATAATTGCTTTGGGCAACTTTTACTGAAATGTCAGACACTCTACTAACATTTGTCAAGGCCTGCTAGTCTGTTTGAAGTCCATTTTGCTTTCACACATGTCATGGTTAATACTTCTTAAGTAGTAGATTTTTTTTTTTTTTTGAGACAAATAACCAAAGACGTTTCTGACATTTGGCTCTGTACGTTATGAAAGTCTAGCTTTTATGGGGATTACAGTGTCATTCAAAAACTGTAGTGTCTTAACCATGCCTGTAATAGAGGATACCAGCTTCCAGTTGGTGATGCTATGGTTTAGCTATGTTTCTTGGGGGGGGGGGGCTTTAAATGTTTAATGTAAATGACAGCTGGTGGTATTTTCCGTCTTTTAAAGGAACATATATAAATTAATGGGGAGCAGTCACTAAATGAGTTGGTTAAGATATGGAACTGTTAGCAGAAACTGGGTGCATTAGTGAAAATAGTATCTAGTAAATACTTGCTCCCCATAGTAGCATCTGATTCACTTGGAGCACTAACTAGTTGTTCTAGGTTTCGTTGAGTGCTACAAGTTAGAAATTGCTTATGCAGGTGCTCTAGTGTTTTGAGGCTGTAGTCCTGTAGAAGTGCAAATTTATTTTTGATGGAACAGGGAGAGAGTGAGCAGAGACTGCATTCTAGGATATGTATATTAATGGGAAAGAATATGTAGCTTAATTACATCATCCAGTTGCAGAAGAGTAATTAACTTGTTAGTGGAGAGTTCATTTACAGTGGCCAGAAGCTATTAAAATTATTTTGGACTGCTTCTGACAAGTAACATTGTCTAACCACTAATTCATGCGACCTGCATGGATGGCACAGTGGTGCAGCGGTAGCATTTTCACCTCAAAGCAAGAGGTTCTCCGGTATAATTTTTTGCTGGGGTGCCTTCTGTGCAGACTCTGCATGTCCTCCCTGTGTTCATGTGGGTTTCCTCCCAAGTTGCAAAGACATGCATCTGGAGTGTTCCTTCCTAGGCCTCTGCTGAAAATTATCTTTGTTCCAAGTCAGATTTTCTGGTGCACAAATAATAAATAAATACCTCAAGAAGTTATGTACAGATATCACATGTCCTTTAGCTGAGGTGAAAAAGATCATAACTAAAACATCTAAACTACAAAAAATCTGCAGCTGAAAGTAGAAAACTACACAAGGCATTACTAAGCAAGTGTTTTGCTCCCCTGGACCCCAATAGAGCCACCACAACTCAATAAATATAGTACCCCTAAGCTTTCACAAAGTCAGAGAAAAAGATAAGCTATTAGAAAACAAGGAACTTATCTTTTGCCTCTTCTCTGGATTGCACAACCTCTCAGTAAACTGTATCAGATGTGATTAAAACCAGCGCTGATTACTAAGATGTCAAAAAACATGTAAATGAAATTTTAAAGATGCAGTTTCGTGTTCTGACAAAACAGAGCATGATTAGCAGTGGCATCCGCTCCTGTGCAATTAATTCAAGAGACATAAAAGAATGAATGTATGTAGGGTATAAAATGTGAGTAATGTTTTAAGTTATATTTCAGAAAAAAATATTATGACGGGGTTTTCTTTAATGAGCAATAATTCAAGGAAATCCAGCTTATTGGTAATATTTGCAGAATTAAGGTGCAAACCAGAGAATCTCCTTATAGTTGCTACTTTTTTGGAAATGTTGAGTGATGACATTTAAATGGTGGTCAGTATGGGAGAACAGTGAAAAAGGCAAACTGAGAACGTTTTGGTAGTGAGAAAGGCCCTGTGTTAGTATGGCTATCAGTGCATTTAAATTGCTTTAACATAATTTTCTGTAGTGAAGAGCAGATGTTACATCTTTTTCTGGGGTTTGTTAAATAAATGAGTGAATACAGTAGTGACTGAACTGTGTTGTCAATATCGCAATGTGAGGATATGTTTAAAGGAAAAATGTGTGTGTACGTTAGATAGGTTACTGGAAAATGTAAATTTAACAATTGGGAGATACACATTTTGTAAACAGTGAAAGAAGTGTTTAGAATGGCTGCTGGTTTGAGTTTGTGTAAATAAGTTGATTTAGAAGTTGTATGGTGATTGGTAAAAAAACGATCATAGCAACTGTGTGAGGAAATAAGAGACTATGCCTAGAGATGTCAAGATACAAGTAAACTGAAGAGTAAGATCTGTTTTGTTGTGTATATTTCAATTTTAGTGCTCCCTCTCTAGAAAAAAAAATGGTTTGCATTATTTGGGGATCATAAGAAATAATGTCTTACAAGGAAATATAAGAGATAGGCATTGTATGAGCACATCCACTCATGCATGAATCATGCCATCCCAAATAGAACCAAGATGCTCTCCTCCAAAATAAGGAAGCCAATCTGGTGGTCCCCTGCCATAAACAAACTTTACAACAAAAGGAAGAAACTGTTGCAGAAAAGAGGAAAATCCCAGGATGCAAGAAACTCCCTTACCAACCTCAGTAAGAAGCTGAGATCCCTCATAAAATCCTCCAAAGCTAGTTACGAAAATAAAATTGCCAAAAATTCTAAAGACAACCACAAGGCATTCTATAACTATGTCAAGAATCTAAATGGCAATGCTCAGATCTGCTCTGAGCTACAACAGAATGGCATTAAATATACTGATCCCAAGGATAGTGCCAATATTCTGGCAGATCAATTCAGTGCCAACTTCACCCCCCTCTCACCCCCTAAACGGCCCATCTCAATACCAGAAGATTGCCAAATTCTGGTAATAACGGCCACACAGGTAAAAAATGCACTCTCCAAAGCTACGAATACAGCATCTATTGGACCAGACATCCTGGGCTGTGTACTACATGAACTACAAAATGAACTGGCACCTCACCTATGTGTCAAGTTTAATCATGCCCTCACCTCACCTCAGGCTTTGTGCCCACTGAGTGGCACACAGCTACAGTTATCCCACTTCACAAGGGGTGATCTACTTTGGATCCCGGGAACTACCGCCCCATCAGTCTGACAAGCCTGATCTGCAAGGCCATGGAACGTGCTATCATAGAACTTCTAAACAAAGACATTGGCAACCTTCAAACACTGGACCCTACCCAGTTTGCGTTTGTAAAGGGCCAATCTTGTCTCCTGAACCTGACTGACTTCTTCGAATTAGTCTCCAGTGCCATGGACAAGGGTAAGGCAGTCCACACAGCCTATCTAGACCTCGCCAAGGCCTTTGACACCATCCCCCCACTCTGGAATCATTGATAAACTTACTACGCTGGGCATTAATCCCTACATCACTCGATGGGTTGCCAACTGGCTTACTAACAGAACCCACACTATAAAAATAGCTGACTCCAAATCCAGCTCCAGACAAGTGACAAGTGGAGTACCTCAGGGTTCAGTCCTGGGACCGCTCTTGTTTGGCATCTACTTCTCCGAAGTATAGGCCAACACTAAGGGACTCTGGCTAACAAAGTTCGCATGTGACTGCAAACTTGGAGCCATTATTGAATCCCCAAATGATGTGGATACTCTACAAAAGGGACTTACAGAAACAGATGATTGGTGCCAGAACCATGGGCTCAAGCTCAATGCCAAGAAATGTATAGTTATCCCCTTTGAGAAAAAACATGTATCCCTGTGAATTACCACATAGATGGCTATACACTAAACACCAAAAGTGTGATAAGAGACTTAGGGACACAGGTGGACAGTGGTCTCACCTTCAATAACCACATCGCCACAACAGTCAGGAAATCCTTCTATGTGGCACACCTCATCACTAAGGGCTTTTCATCCAGAAAAAAGGAAGTCATTGTCCCACTGTACTTATCCCTCATTAGACCCATTATAGAATACAACGCCCCATTTGGTATGTACATCTCAAGACATCTGCAACAACTGGAAAGGCCGCAGAAATACCTCACTAAAAGAATCACAGGCCTAAAGCAGATGCTCTATGCTGACCACCTTAAAAACCTCCAACTATACTCTGTCACATATCGTCTACTCAGAGGCAATCTCTGCTTAACATACAAGGCCATGTCAAACCCAGAGCTGTTGGACATGCTACACTTAAAGAAATCCCAATCCCTCAGAGCCACATGCTCCAGGGATCTAAACCTTGTCATCACAATAAACAAAACATGCTGGAGGGATAGGTTCCTGACCCAGAGACTCCCCAGACTCTGGAACAGACTGCCCATACATGTCAAGCAGAGCGCCTCTTTGGCACTCTTCAAAAGGAACCTTGACGATTGGATGGGAGAAAGGAAATTCACCCCGGTGATCACGTCAGTCGCCCTGTTAGACAGGGGTCCTGGGAAGTAAATAGTGTGGGAAGAAATAGCCAGAAAATTGTTATGGCTAGGCTTGTATAGGCCCTAGGGTCGATAGCCTAGTACCAACCTATGAACCTATAGGGGATTTACATTAGGGCACCATTCAGCACCTAATTGCAGATGCCACCTATTACTTTGTACAGAGATAATCTATTACTTTATCAGGCATGGGACTCGGCCTTGTTTCCTTAACAAGTCTTTAACCTTGCTTGACACACGTATACCAAGAAATCTGCTGTAAAATCATTAACATTTCAAATGTTTACAATGCTATAGATACAAAATTTGCCAAGGATGATGAAGCGCTATTTCAAAACACGTAAATCTAATTGATAAAAGCAGTACATTAAGCAAGCAATAATGACCAACAGGATGTGTGTTAATGTGTAATTAACACCCACCCAGGGTTGTTATGAGGCCCAACGCCACTTGCGGAGGGCCTGTACACCCCTGGAAGGGCATTAATTACACATTAACACATACCCTGGAGGGCATTATTGTGCTTAGAGAATGAGGTCTCTGTAAAATTGTTTTATATATATATATATATATATATGTACATATAGATATATATATATATATATATATATATATATATATATATATATATATATATACATTTATTATTATATATATTTGTAGTATATTTTTTTCCTCCACCTAATGTTTCAAACGTGCTGTAGTATATGTTACTGGTATTGGAGGAGGCATGTTACAGCCAAAATATAACATTTAAAAAATAACCAGGTTATTTACTTTATTTTTTGGCTCCTTACTCCTAAATCATTTGGTTGGCAGTCACTGTAGATTGAAATTACTAAATAATGACATACATTTGAGTTTCAGAATTCTTTTTCCTTCAGAAAATTCATGCTAACTTAAATCCTTTCCTTTGGCAGCTTTGTAGTTTTATAAGTGCATTAATTAAATTTCTTCTTTAGAGCCCTTTTTCCCCCTTTATTTTAGGCTTTATCCGGATTTCTTCAACTGAAAGGTGCAGAGCTTTGTAAAGCTCTTTACTGCTGCTGTGCTGCTGCACACACACAGACACACACACAAACACACACACACACACACACACACACACACACACACACACACACACACACACACACACGCATGTCATGCACGCGCACACACACACACACACACACACACACACACACACACACACACACACACACACACACATATCTCTACTTCAGAAAAAAATGCATGCTGACGAAAGCCCTGTTATTCTAGCAACTTTCTAAGTTTATAACAGCAATATTTAAAATGTGTCCCTATTTTCAGCCCTTTGTTTCCCCATTATTTGTAGCTCTGTCCAGATTTATTGTGCCGAGAGTTACGGTCGGGATGTTCACAAAGATCTTATGTGATACTGCCAGGGATCGCTCGATCGCTCTTAAGCCTCACTTTCTCTCTCTCTCTCACACACATGCACACACACAAACATACAAACGCTCTCTTCTGCTTTCATGCATGGATTCAGTCACACACACAGACAGTACCATAAACACACATACACACAATCATCTCTCTCTCTTACTTTCATACACGCATACTCTGTCTCCTCTATCTCTCTCTCTCACACACACACACACACACACACACACACACACACAAACACACACGTGCGCACTTTTTATTTTACATTCGCTAAGCAACAGATGCACTGCTTAGCCAGTGTAAAACAGCAGCTTAAATTATCTGTCTCTCACACTCATACAGGCATACACTTTCACACACTAACACATACAAATACTTTTTTTATTTTACTTTTATTTTATACTCGCTAAACAGCAAAAGCGCTACTTAACAGGTATAAAATAGTAGCTCAACCAGCCTCTGTTTCACACTCATACACACATACACTTTCACACACAAACACATACACATACTTTTTTTTAACTTCATTTTTCCCTAAACAGCAAAAGCACTGCTTAGCGAGCATAAAATAATGGCGGCCGTTCCATCTCTCAGTCGAGCTCCATGGCAGCTTGATATGCAGCAGTGAAGTAGCAGACTCGTTTTTCAGCAGGCATTACTTGTACATTAATACCCTGCTGGAGAATGCTCATTCTCCAATCAGGGTGCTGATGTACAGTAAGCCCATTAAAAGGCAATTCAAAATGCCCTAAAGAGATATTACAAGATACTCAACATTTTACTGATGTGAAATGCTGCTATGTAAACCAAGCTGAAGAGTCAAGGACTGCATTTATATTACAACTGCAGGTGTCAGTAATGAATAGTGCCAACCGAATTCTAACAGCAGAATTTAAAGTTTTAATCACACTATGTTTTTGGAGAATTCCATCAAATTGCTAAAGAGTGTTCAGATCATGAAAGTACGGTACAGGTGTTACAAAGTGTATGAACAAGCTGGTACCACCATTCAAAGTTGGGATTTATCAGGTAATTGACTTGATTTAGATGCTGGATAAGGCACCCAGTTCACCAGAGGGTTTTGTACTGTAAAAGCATTTTGTGGGTGTGGGAATTCCTACCTTGCCATTGCTACAGATTTAGTTAAAAGTGAGGTCCTATTTTTTTTCTAGACAGGCTTATTTTAGAAGTACTATGGAGCAGGGAGAAAATTTCTGTTATGCCCTCACTACAGGCTAGGTATAACCATCTTTCTCTCAAAACGGCTTCCCTTAAAATATGTGATTTTTTTTTTTTTTTTTTTTTTTTTTTTTATGTGATCAATGAGTGAGTATTACACTAAATAAATAATGGTAGATACTTTCAGTTTATTTAAATGTGTTAGCTGTGTAGAGCATTGATCCAGGAGGCTTAGTCCAGGTGTGAACAAACACAAATGCAGACAGACAGACATCACTGGTAATACAAAGCTTAGGAGACTCAGACAAAATACAATATAAGGAAACATTTGTAAGCAGTGTAAATAATTTAAATTGAGACACCATCTTGAGTATGAAAGCATTTGTTGTCTTTGCAATAAAGTTCCTTGGCTGCAGTTTCCAGCCTTCCTTTCTTCTATTGTTGTATGTGCTGGAGTAAAGTTGGATTTATCAACAAGGAGAGCTTTTACTGTAACTCTAATACAAATCCTCTTATTCTTTCAAGTTTCTAAATGAATGGAGTGAATATCTAAAAAGTCACAATTTCAGTCATTTGTCCCGGGCTATTTTCACTTTGTTTCTAATTCCTAAAGCAAAGATTTGAGAGACGTATGCGTTTATATGTCCTGTTTATTTATGTACCTCAGGAAAGGGCAGCATTTGAAACATTAGATTTAAATTCAGGATTTTCATCCAAAGTCAGCTGAGTTTGGCACACAATATTCTTTTTCCATCCACATTTTTCTGGACTTTTTCATGTTCATCTCCTTTTCTTCTGATTCTCTTCTTCAGCGTCACAACCTTTTCTACCTCTTATTCTTTATCAACACTTACCATTGGGTGTTTCTTGTGGCACTGTGTCATTCAGCACTTACCATTGGGTGTTTCTTGTGGCACTGTGAGGTTCAGCGCTTACCACTGGGTGTTTCATGTGGCACTCTGTAGTAGGTTGGTGTGGTCATTTCTGGTGTGTAGTGGCGCATTTTTTCTTTACCTGGTCAGTCCTGAAGTTGAGATGGCTATACCATGCTCTGTGACAGAATACATATACTTGTGCATGCTATACCAGTATATGGTACTCTACACATGTAATGCTGTGTGTATATACTTGTGCATGCCATACCAGTGCATGGTACTGTACACTTTTAATGTCGTGTGGATACACTTGTGCATGCTATACCAGTGCATAGTGCTATACAAATTTAATGCCGTGTGGATATACTTGTGCATGCCATATGCATGGTACTATACACATTTAATGCCATGTGGATACACATTTAATGCTGTGTGGTGACCTTGGCTGACATGAAAACAACTCCTCTGAGCCTGCATCTGAGGTCAGTCCTACTGCAACAGAAGGCCACAGCTTTTCCTCAGGGTGAAAAAGCAAGTCTGGGACCATGCAGTTTTCTCCTTCTGAATACTCATCTGTGCCAGCCTTACCTGCCAAACCTGAGCAACAGGTGTGCAGACTGTCACACATTGCCTAAGCCAACAGGACATGTGTGCTGAGTCATAGTGCATTTATTTTTAACCAGTTGAAAACAATAACCTTGAGTGCTTCATTTTGGAGTTGAAATAGATGTATTGCTGTCATAAACGATTTGCAGAGTCTTGGAGTATCACAGATTTAACAGTCAGTGTTATACTTGCATACAGTCAAAGACTATATGATTTAAACATTTTGAGTTAATACAGAAATATTTGTGGAACTATAGTATTCTAAGTTATATTAAGAAATTAATATTTTAATTGTTATGCAAAAATGCTACTTGCTCAAGAAATATACTGGAATTTTAAACAGCAACCATAAATGTCATTAGCACAAAACAGGAAGTCCTTTGTTTTCAAAGCATTTCTTATGTTTATACGCATGTGTAAAGTAAACAAGAACAATAGTTCTGTTTCTTATAACCTCAAGCTGAGATTAAACACTGACTTCCTCTGGCCGATTTTGCCTCAGTGCAGAGACTTGTTTATCTCCTTGCTGTAAATAATTAACCCATTCATGGAATAGCATCAAAGTAGAAACGTACATAAGAAGCAAAGAGCAGTTATATTCATTTACCTCATATCTTGTAAAGTCCACGTGCTCTGTAATAACATGGATATACATTCATCTGAAGAAACAGAAAGAGAATTTTATTTACTTATTTATTTGTCCTTGTCTACCGGGAAAGTCCGACTGGGTAATACCCATCTTCAGCGGCAGCCCGGGGAGAAAAGCTCCACTTGCTTATATTGCATTATGCTAAGTTCCAGTTAAATATAGAGTAGTTACATTTCTATTTACAGTTATACACTAACAGCAGTTACATTTATACATCCTAAGATTTTACAGAGATGGAAGTCACTAAAGAGAACACTGACATGCAACTTAGTGGATTGTACAGGTAGCAATTATATATAAAAATTACTTTGTCATTTCAGTGAGATGTTGAGAGTATTCTGCTTAAGGAGAGTATTTTGAGAGTATTGTATGGTTAACATAAAGTCTCAACCTTATGGTGAGCATGTGCAGGACCAGGATTGGTTAAGATGTTGTTTAAGCACTGGTTTATAACTACTGAGTTTGTCTGAGAGTTTTATTTGTGTGGTAAACTATTCCAGAGTTTAGCAATGTATTGGGAGTAGAGCAAGTCTCCTGCAACATTATTTGGCGTCTTTGAAATTAATAATAATTTGTTACTAGAGCAGAGATCCCTTGCTGATCAGTAGGGCAGTAATAAGTTTTGTAGTGCAGGGCATTTTTCTGTATGATGAATGCGTTTGTGTGCTGCAATTAATTGTGAATATTTTAGATAGTTGTGTAGCTCAAGCCACTTTAATTGCTTTAAGCTGTGACAATGGTGGGTCCGATGGGGGAGATTGTTGGCAAATGTAGTTTTTTTTTTTTAGCAGGAGGCAAGTGTCTTTCTTTGAGTATTGTTTAAGTTTGTTAGGATAGGAGTGGTGTATAAGAAAGTCAGCAATAATAAGGTGGTAGCCAGAGATTCTCTTGCAGTATCTGTAAGGAATCCATTGAGTCTATAAAGGAAGCCTAGTTTTGGGTGTGTAGATTTAATGGTGTGTGTGATGATATGGGTAAGTACCAGCATAGCTAGCAGTATTTTGTAAAAAATTATATGTCCTTTGAATATCAAACTAATTTATACAAGATGCTTGAGTTACAAATGTATTAGAACTGTATGTCATTTGTATATCAAACTGATTTGTACAGGTGCGTGTTCTGAAAATGTATTTGTGAGCTTTGCTTGTGTTAATTGTGTTAAAATGTATCAACAGTGCACCCTGCTGGAATGAAAATAAAAGTATGTGTATTATTGCAACTGAATTAAATGTACCAGCTAGCTTACTTTAAAAAAATAAGAGAAATGTAAATGAGCTGTTAAACCATTAAAATGTTACCCCACAGTGCTGAATAGGACCAGATAAGCTAGTTCTGGAAAAAAGCCTTTGTTCATTAGCGCAATAAAAAAAGGAAAGCCCCAGGCACTGCCATAAACATTTAGATGTGTAGTGTAGCCATCTGTGCCAAATTCCTGTCTCAGCTTCAAAGGGGAACACTGTGACCAGATGAGGTCATTCTTCCAGCCCTCTTGGAAATTATATTTTAGATATTAGAAAAGACATCTCAGAGTATTGACTATTCTGTTTGGGGGCCTGACTAGAAAAAACTGCTCACATATTTCATCTTGCCTTGCCCAAGTAAGTTATTAGGGAACAGTAAATTCTCTTAGATTCAATTAGGAATATAGTGAAGCTTAGTTTAGAGATCGGTTTTCTTTATTTGTACAGTGTTGTTTTCAATATTTTCTGTGATTGGAACTCTGTGGTTTACTGTAAACATGTATTCAATATTTTCATGTTTTTTTATTATTTATTATTAAATATATTTACAACTTTTTATTGCAGCTGGTCCTTGTATAAAGTATCTAACCTTTGAAAGTACTTATATTTGTTTGGTGACGCTGTGCGAGCTACTCCAGAAGGTCTAGCTGTCTTGGTCAACTACTATCATTTGTGTTAATATTAACTTCACTCAGCATAACTGGATACCCTTTTAACAACCTTATAGTAACTGACTAATGGCAGTGAATCTACCTTATAGTCTGGGCAAAGCTGGTAGAGCAGGTAATCTGTGCCAGCCTTTCCCAGGTGTGCGTGTGTGCGTGTGTGTGTGTGTGTGTGTGTGTGTGTGTGTGTGTGCGTGTGTGTGTGCGTGTGCGTGTGTGTCTGTGAAAATCAAATCTTAAAGAGAGTGTGTGTGTTAGCTACTTGGGGCAGGGACACGAAGCACTGGGTTCACAGAGAGGGTGGTAGAGGACTTGGCTTGGACACTCGGCTGAGGACCTAACCTTACAGCTGTACCAGTGGCGAGTCTTATTGGGGACCTGGAGGGAGACAGATATACAGACACCCAGGCCCTGCTCTGAGTGTGTTCCCTCTGTGCTCTTAAGGGAAATTATACTTGATGCATGGAGGTCTCCATCTAGAAATACGGAGTATATCCATTTGTATTCCAAGTGCACATCTCTCTCCAGTGTCGGTGGTGAGGATTCAGGCTCCTTGATTACTGACCCAGAGTGGGGACATCATATATTGATGGCAGTGGTGGCCATCACAGTGTGCAGTATATGTTAGTCATATTTGAGACTGTCATCTGTTATAACTCTTCAAAGTTTAATGTGAGTTACAGTTTCAATGCCAGCATTATTTTCTGACTTTATGGTAAAAATGCTTCTGATGTTGGCAATTTTTGGTAAAAAGCATTAACTTAGTTTTCTTGGGGTTGAGTAGGAGGTTTGATTCTTTGAGCCAGGTTTTTACAGAGGAGAAAGATTTTTGGGTAATGTTTTGGAGTTTATGTATTGTTGAAGCCACACATATTAATGTTGAGTCATCTGCATACTGATCTAAACTAATATGGTGTGGAGGTCATTAGTAAATATAATAATAGGAGAGGACCCAGGCTAGAGTCCTGAAAAACACCTATAGTAATTGGTTAACAGGATGAGTAGGTTTGTTGCATTTACCGGCTTATTGCCTTCCAGATAGGTAACTAAGAAACCACAACAAGGAGTATTGTGAAAGTCCTACTGAGGAGAGTCGAACATGCAGCTGTTGGTGCGAAACAGTATCAAATGTCTTTGACAAGTCTAAGAACATAGTGGACACAAGCAGACCGTTGTTTCTATGTTGCTTTATTATATTGTTAAAATGTAGTAGAGCAGTAGTGGTATTGTGCTGAGGCCTAAAGCCATGCTGTGTTTCTGACAGAAAGTTACTTGAGGTTAGGTATTGCATCAGCTTCAAGTGGATGCATTTCTCTAATATTTTGGAAGGGGGATCACTATTGGTCTGTAGTTATTAAACTCTATAGATGTGCCGCCTTTGTGCAGTGGTATGATGCAGGATTTTTTCCACAGTGATGGGATGTATCTTTCTGCTATAGACCTATTAATTAGTATGAACACAGGGAAGGCTATGACTTCTGTAACCATTTTTAGGTAGTTTGATGGTAGCTGGTCTACAGCTATGGAAGCAGTTATTAGTTTAAGAATTGTTCTGTTTTGGAAAGGGGATGTCGCTCGTCCAATGTCATGATTCAAGACGAACAGGCAGGGTAGTTTGTTTTTATGCTTTATTATATAGAAACACATCAGGATGGTTAGCAGCAGCATAAAGTATAAACAGCTGATTAATTGACAGACCATTACATACATGCATGCTTACATCTCAACACCTCTCTACAAAATGGCAGTCTGGCTCGCATGTGATCAGTATTTACACACATGTGCAAGCCCATGGAAAACTTCTTAAAGGTATACATAAATACTGATCTACAGCCTCCCTCTTCAGTGAATTGCCCACAATAAAATGACATCTGAAAAAGACATGCAATTATACAGACACTAAGAAATAAACACAACGTTCATGTCCAAGTTGTATATTTGGAACATAGTCTGGAAAAGCAACTTGATCTAGTGATATAGCAATTAGGACTGGGTTTAGCAACAGGGACAGTCATTGATGAACAATCTGCTTCAGGAGTTTCGGGAATCCTCTCAGTAACAGGGATATTTGCTGTAATGTCCTCTGGAAGTGAAACACTGAATAACTCACTTTGAGATCTAGAGTCTTTTTCACAGGCAAGATACTGCAATACAGGCCCGGACACCAGTACTAAATGTTTCCGATTACACCAAATTCAACTCTTTTTAATTCCACAATATACAATCTCAGCCCTGTACATACACTTTTCATGACTCCAATTTGATCAAAACCTTTGGACACCTGCATCCTCACTATCTCCCCTTCTCATAATGGATTGAGTGGTTTGCTGAACTTATCCTAATAGGACTTATGGGACAAACACCTTTTCATGAGTTGAGCTCTTACTGCTTTGTTGTTCTTAGCATAGGGTACCAACAGATTGCTGCTGACTGGTAGTGTGGTTCTGGTTCGTCTCGACAAAAACCTCTGTGCAGGTGAACCAAGATGTTTATCACGAGGAATATTTCTGAAATTCAGGAGATTCAGAAAAATGTTGCTATTGCCTCATTTTTGACTTCTCTAATAACTGTTTTGCACTTTGAACTGCACGTTTTGCCAAACCGTTTGACTGTGGGTACTCAGAGCTACTCGTAACATGAATAAAGTCCCACTCTTCAGCAAATTTTTTGAACTGCTGACTTCTAAACTGTGTACCATTGTGAGAAATAACTTTGTGCGGACTACCATGGACTACAAAATGACTCTTCAACTTAGTAATGACAGTACTGGACTCTAGATTAGGAAGTAGGTCAATCTCAAACCAATTTGAATAAGACTCTACTAACACTCTGACAGAGGCACTGGGAACTAACATCAGGTGGCATGATGCCAGGGCACTTCTATAGGCTAGGCTTGTAAAGGCTCCAGGGCCATTAACCTAGTACACACCTATGATCCTATGAACCTATGAACACCAACTAATGTTGACCATTCCATTCGAAAATGTCTGTAGCTACTGTCGACTAAGTTCAGGAATCTGGTTTAGCTGAAGTGGTTCTTTCTGTTGATGTATCTTAGTACTATTACATACAGAATAAAATGAAAGTACTTTCTCAATACCCTTTGACATAAAAGGCCAAAATACTAGTCCTCTCATCCTTCTTTTGGTAGAATCAGTTCCTGAGTGGCCACGATGCAAGATGGTAATATACTCTTGTTGTAAGGATTTTCACTTTTGGACCTTTCATGGTGATACCATTGTCAAACAAAATCTCATCTCTGTAGGGAAAATATGGTTGCAGGTTTACTGGTAAACAAGATTGCTTTAATGGCTATCCTTAACTGATAAAGTGGTTGAGCTTCTGAAGAATTGGATCTGAAGCTGTGTGAATTATAAGCTCATCAAGACATGTGGAAGAAAGATTTGTCACTTCCATGACTTCAAAATCAAGTTGCTCATTTTCATGCTGTTCAGTGGTATTTCTGGGTGATCTGGATAAAGTATCAGCAAGAGAAAGGAGTTTGCCTTTTGTGTTATCATATGTTGCAATCTGGCAAGAGCTGTATGCATAGGGCTTTCTCAAAATAGTGACTAGAGGTCCGTGATCTGTTTTGATTTGAATAGGTTGGCCATAAATATAATCATGCAACTTCGAACATGCAAACACAATTGCCAAGAGTTCTTTCTCTATCTGTGCATACTGCAGTTTGAGTTAGAGTTCTGTATGCATAGGCTACTGGTCTACCCTCTTGAAGAATGACTGCACCAAGACCAAACTTCAAAACATCACAAGAAAGAATAACTGGTTTTTGAACATCATAGTATCTAAGAGTTGGTTGACTGGCAATTCTCTGTTTCAGGACATCAAATGCTCTTTGGTGTTGTTCTAACCATGACCAGGATACATCTTTGCATGTCAATTCTCTGACTGGTTCTAAAAGTTGGCTCAGGTCTGAAATGAACTTGCCTATGTAGATAACCATGCCAGGAAAATGTTGTAGGGCTTGAACATTGTCTGGAGCTAGCATCTCAAGAATTACTGTTTGCTTGGAAGGATCTGGTCGTAAGCCTGAATTGGTAAACAAATGACCAACATAAATAACTTCTTGTTGCCTAAATTTGCACTTCTGAAGATTCTGCTTAAGATTCACTCATGTGCTCTTTCCAGAACTTTCTTGAGGTGTCTGTCATGCTCGACTTCACCATTACCTCCTACTAGAATATCATCTACTATAGTAGCACACAGATAACCAGACAAAATTTGTTCCATGCCAGACTTCACTGGCAGAATTTATCCCAAATGGCATTCTCAAAAATCTGTACCTGCCAAAAGGAGTACTGAAAGTGGTTAGTAATGAAGATTTTCGGTCAAGCAAAATTTGCCAAAATGAGCTCTTTGCATCCAAAACAGAAAAAACAGTGGCATTTGGCATGACAGCAGTGACTTTTTTGACTGTACCCATTGGATGATGACGTCTTTTCAGTGTTTTGTTCAAATCTTGTGGCTCAATACTTATTCTGATATCATCTGAGCTTTTCTTATGAGCTACTACCATGGAAGATACTCATTCAGTTGGTTCGTTAACTGGATAAATCACACCTTGCTGCACCATTTTGTCTAACTCAGCTTTGATTCTGTTCTACATAGCTACTGGAACTTTCTGAGCTGGTCTGATAACTGGGCTGACTTCAGGGTCTAACATTACAGAGTACACAACTGGGAGTTTGCCTAGTTTGTCTGCGGAAAGATCAGCATAGGTAGAAAAAATAGACTGGGCAAAATTAGAACAGTGGTCTTTTAAGCTTACATGGTGTATTTCCTCATTAAGTAAAATCAGTCCCATTCTCAAACTGTCTTGAAAGTCCACCAATGACTGCACATGTCTTTTGACTACGTAAAATTCCAAGTCATAGCTGTTCCCAGCAGAGTAACATGAAAGCACTACTGAGCCTTCAGTCTGAATTTCTTCACCACCATAAGCGACAAGTTTTGCACACTTTGCCAAATCAAGCTTCTCTCCAGCACATACTCTAGCAAATGTTTCTGCTGACATAACATTGCACTTTGAATCCGTATCAGCTTTGAGGTCTATGGGCCTTACATTTATCTGAACAGCACAAAATACTTAATTCTTTGACTATAAATCTACTGCATTGACTGTTTCATTAAGCACAGACACACCATCAACACAAAACGTAGAGTCACAGCTTTCTAATTGATAAACTTATATCTTTGAATGTTCTCTTTTAATAAAAGAATGAGCCTCCTTTGATTTATAAAATCTTTGGAAATGATTCCACTTTTTACATCTGTGGCATTGCTGACCAAAAGCTAAGCACTTTTCTCTTTTTAGACACATGATTGCCACCACAATTACGAGACTTGACTAGGAAAGTAGGTGAGGGCACATGATTTGAGTTTGCTGACTCACTCTGTGCTTCACTGAGACTGTGCGTGCTCTAGAATTTTCTAAAAAGCTACGGAATTTACCAGGGGGCTGCTGCAGGTCCTGCAATACTCCCATGTGCTCAGGCCTATTTCTTTTAACCAGGTGCTGCATACAATCAACATTAGCTTCAGAAGATACTGGAAGCACACATTTATTATTTGTAAGCATATTTGTGTGCTTTTCTGTGACCTCATATATTTGACAGATCTCAACAGCCTTATTCAAAGTTAAATCACTATCTCAAAGCAAACTCTTTCTCACAGCATCATCTTTAATACCATACACAAGTCTGTCTTTTCTCAATTCATCCCTTAAATCACCAAATCTGCATATTTTAGCCTTATTTCTCAAGTCATTTATATATGCTGTAAAAGTTTCCCCATGCTTTTGATCCCTTGTGTAAAATAAATGCCTTTCCATTGTAATATTCGTTTGGTGGTCACACATTTCTCAAAATTTACATTTTAAGCACTTGGGGGTCTTTCTTTGATTCAGTCGGTACCACTATATGACAGTTCCCCCTCCCCTGCATACACAGCAGGTGCATACACAAATGAACCCTTTCTTTCCATGGCCTCTGAACCAGCTAAATTAAGCATAATAAATGCCTTTGTACATGCATCTTTATCAGAAAATGCAACTTGTATGAAAATATTGTTCTCTTGCTCAAACACTCTCCAGTTCTCTGCAATAATATCATCAAACACATGTGGAGCTGGTCTACAAAAGCCTTCTGCCATGCCAACAAATTATAGTAAAACATAATGAACATGCACACATACCAAGTACTTGTAATAACATTCAAATGCACAATAAACGCTTTGAAATACTGTACTTTGAGAAATATGCTTTAAAATAGCTGTATTTTGCAAAATAACTATATTGTAATACTGCACAAACTTGTGAACACTTTGTATACTTCATATATCTCGAATAGCTTTAATTAATGCGAAAAAGTAGCACATAGCGAAAAAATTTGGACATTTTCCTTATTTTATACATTTTATTTGATTCGGACATTATTTCAAACATTTTCATAACTATTTAGAATATTTTTATGAATATGTCGCATTTTCGGACATTTTGTTTAACTAGAAATTTAAATTGAGCATTTTGAGTGTTTTGTTTTATATTCTTCAAGTAAGAAATCATTTAAGCAAGTTTTAGTACCTGGAATTCATTTCTGACCTGTTTTGTGAGTAGTAGGGATGATCCATTCCTCTATATTCCTCCAACATTAACTGAGTGCCTCTTAGTCTTGATTATGGATCCCATTCTGACACCATGTTGCTCGTCCTATGTTATGATTCAAGACGAACTGGCAGGGTAGTTCGTTTATATGCTTTATTATATGGAAACACATCAGGGTGGATAGCAGCAACATAAAATATAAACAAACTGATTAACTGACAGTCTATTACATACATACATGCGTGCTTACATCTCAACAGATCTCTACAAAATGGCAGTCTGGCTCGCACGTGCTCAGTATTTATACACATGTGCAAGCCCATGGAAAGCTTCTTAAAGGTATACATACATATTGATCTACAGGGTGTATGACTAAAATGTGAAACACATGAACTTAAATGGCAAAAACAGAAAAGGCAATAAATATCATGACAAAGTGTGCATATAGCAGGTTTTACAATCAGAACATTGTAGTAGATCAGGATACCTTTCATGAGTAAGCCACTAAACTAACCAAAAGAAGCATGTTAATGCTACTGGGCATATTTGTGAGAATTTAAATTATTTAATCTTTGATGTCATATATATGCTTGAAATTCTTGTGTGATCTAATACACTTCAAGAAAACAAACAAACATGAATTGAAGCATTCCTTTTAATAAAAACAGGTATTATAAATAAGAGACAGAGAATAAAATAATATAGATTTTAATTCACAGGAAAGAATGATGTTTATACCCGGCTTTTGTGTCTATTTTCGTATTTTTTTTTAAATCCGAACATGATATTTTCTAAGTAAAAGTGTTGTACACAACCTGTGGTATAGCATACTGCAGAATATTTGGTAGGCAGTATTTCTAGTTCCACTCTATCCTCAGCACTGAAATATTTCTGGTACAGAATTCAGAAGTAATTTATTCATAGATGGGCATTTTTTTTCTAAGCAGCTGTGATGTAACAATGAGCAGTCTCAGCAATGATAACAGCTAGCCGGACCTGGTGTAAAACAGGTAATATAAATAACAGGCAGAAAATAAAATAATTCACCAGAAAGAATTATGTTTATGCCCAAAGTTTTTGTTTTGTTTTAGTACATGTACTAAACTTAGACACAATGTCTTGAGCGTATTAAAGAAGAAAAGATCAAAAGCTTTTGCATTTCAGTAACTCAGTATCGGCTATTCTACTTTCTTAACACAAAAATAAAGGTCTAGGTAAATAAATATATCAAAATAATTATAATAAATAACAAAAATACATGATTTGTACTTATTTACAAGCAGACTAAACAGCAGTAGAAATATTTTGCAAACAGCATACCAGATACCTGACTGACTAATTTTTTCCTTTAAAAGTGCTTTAACTAAGTACTGAAACACTGCATTTGGCCCTAATGCCTTTATAACTAATTTGATTAGAATGTTCCACAAAGATAAGGACTGGATTGCAGTGGAAATATGTAGATTCACTTTTTCCACAGCTGAGAGTGCAAAAGTGAAAGGGAAAAGCTGTACAGCCTGCTATGGAAAAGCAGTATGACAATATTACATGCGTGCATGCCAGGCCTCTAAACAGCACGTGATTGTTCGCATATGTTTAGAACCCGGTCATGTGCCTCTGAACAGCATGTGATTGTTCGCATATGTTTAGAACCCAGTCATATTAGAGCTTTCCCAGCACCCATCATCCTGAAAAGCTGTTACTTTTCAACTATGTGTGGTTATCATTTGCAGACACTACAGAGTTATAGAAGGGGTAGGGCCAAGAGGAGGCCGTACAGGCACCAATTTGCTTAACTTATTCAAACCTTTAGAACCTTTTTGTATGCTTCCAGTTAACATCCATAGCTCCCTATGGTGTCCAGAAATTTTTTGGGTTTGGCTTCTTTAGCAAAACAACTTACCCCACTAGTAATAGGCAATAATAAAAAGGGTAAGGACTTAATAAAAAAATGACACTAAAATTGTTAACCTACCATGTCCTGCATTAGAAACATTAATCACTGTTTTCCACTCATGATTCATATTTTTAAATGTATAGTATATTTTCATAAATGGGAGACCAACGTGCTACTGAAGAATATGGTATGAAATTCCACAGTGGGAGACAGGAAAATTCATTGTTAGTGTCCATTTATATCACACTATACTGTAGATATTGCTAGTTGTTTGTCAGTAGTTATGAAAGTAAGCAATATTTCTACATGTACTTAATATTTCAAAACAAGTGCCTTACAAACTATTGCATGACATCAGGCAGAACATTATATGTTGTTGAAGAAAACTGTCATTGATTGTTGCAGTACAAGTTGCACATCTCGAGAGAAATTCTATATTCTTTGTATTGCTAATTATACAATTAAACATATCTTTTCATATTTGTGCAAAAATCTCAATAAACATGCATTCAGAGAGGAATTTCTTGTTGTGGTAAAAACTTGTGACCGGTTAACAATATAACATAACATAATAATAATCTGGTTATCTGTTCTAATAATATATGTATGAGTTGTACAGTTTCCAAGATATGACAATTTGCTCATGAAAGTTTAGCAAAAAATAAAATTATGGAAAGACTATGAATGCACTGACTATTATTAATAGAAAGAATATGTTTTACTGATAACATTGCTATGTGATTGTTGATTTTTCAGAAAATGCTTTGAATAAGAGAACACGGGTATAAGATGGCTAGGCTTATAAAGGCCCTAGAGCCAATAGCCTAGTACCCTCCTATGAACCTATAAATGCAAGGATGTGCGTAGGCTGCTAGAGGTGTAGCATTCCACACCACATAGGTGTTAATGAGAGCTTGTAAACCGTCAGACTGTTTTCTTCAAAGGTAGCAACGAGTTATCAAGCTACTTCATAATAACTCATTGCTGCCACATTACAGTGTATAAACTGTTATTAAGCAATCAAGGTACAGCAGAGGAGTTACACATGGCTTTATTGCTCAGGACACTGTAATCCCTTGTTACAGCTCTGTGATACAATGCTTACGATGTTTTACCTATGCTTAGTGCTGGCACTGATTTCTGTCTCATTTAGACTTGCTGATACTAGTTCTTATTTAATGCATCTGGTCTTGTTTTATTATACTCATTAGCAGTCACTGATATGGATGCTGACAATAATATATTGGCTAATCACTGCTTTGATTCACTAAATATTTTTGTTAACCACTTTCCTTCAACTGCACAGACTTCCGAGAAGCCTGCCTAACTGCCAGTAGAAGCAAGTGCTATACTGAATCTACATTGAGTAACAATGAACAATGCAGTGGTGAACTGCAGTGGGTTTGTTCACTTTTGTCCACTGCTGTATGTCTGTGGAATCAGTGTATTATGGTATTGGAGAGTTAGGGAGTTTGGAAGGGCCAAACCCCCCCCCCACCCCCCCCAGAAGGTCTGAGGGCTGCAAATCATAATCTTTACCTAAAGTGATAAACTGTAGTAGGATACATATGATGTTGCTGGTCTAGGACAAGAGTAATTATAACAGGTCTATATTACGTCAGTGAAAAACCTTTCCAGCGAATACATTGTTGACACGTATTCAGCAAAATTCACTTCCACGATTCACTGAATAGTTAAAGGGCAAACAAATACTTGCCCTGCAACCCAAAGGACCTAAATCTAGCTAAACCAAACCCACCCATGTGGGGGGCTGCTCTCCCCACACCCCCTAACTAAATATACCAACTCCAAGATCACACTACAGTGGAGAAGAGGGGGAAACTTCTGTAAATGGCCAACTACATCTTTGCCCTGTAAGTATTCAGTGAATCATAGAACTGAATTTCACTGAATACATGTCAACAATGTGGTGTTCATTGAAAAGGTTTTTTGGCAACGTAATATAGACCCATTATAAGGCCTGCCGCAATTACTTTGGCAAGGCATGGGGTTGGAGGCACTTAATGTTGTCTAAAAAACACACAACACCACACCAGAAAAAAATTCAATGTTCTTTACTGATGTTTTTGTCAACTTAATGTTGTCTAGAAGCCAAGTTCTGACTACCTCAGCATGAATGAAGTGCAGGGGGGCTGATCGTATGGGTTACAAGACTAGCCATCCCTGCCTTAGCATTGATGAAATCCCTTATCTCATGCAACAGAAAACAATTGAACTGGTCAGCTTTCCAAGTAAGAACAGCATATTTCTAAGTGCTAGACATTAGGTAGATGTAGACAGCTATCTACTATTGCATGATATGAACTAATGTAAAAGACTGCATCTGTCAAATGAATTAACTGTTCAGTTGTAGTAACTGTTTTATTTCAGATTTCAGAATTCTCTTTGTTGAAATCACTCACTGCTCTCACATTCTTCTTTTACTAAAGAAACAGAGCAGTTTTTCTGGGGATATACATTCTGTTTTCATGGGATTGCTTCATGTCTGTTAGTTTTCAATTTTTCATTTAGAAGTGCTTTAAACCTTTAACGTGATAAAGGGAGAATTCTGTTTTTAAAAGGATTTCTATGTGTGTTTTGTCCTAGTGTCCTCCTGGTTACAACGGGAATAACTGTTCACAGAATATCGATGAATGTTCATCGCAGCCCTGTCAGAATAGAGGTAGATGCATTGACCTGATCAATGGCTACAACTGCTCCTGTCCTTGGGGCACACAAGGTAACTACATGCCACTGCCTGGGAAGTTTTAAAGAGACTAAAAGAAATAAAGACTGGTACAAACCACTGCAAAATGAAAAAAAAAATCATATAGATGGGCTGAACAGGAAATGCCATCATTCAGATCATCAACAAATTACATATGTGTCTCTCCTTTGGAAGCAGTGCAGTTCTGAGATGCAAACCACTCATTAGGCTATTATTTCCATGCAAATCACATGGAAGCTTATATAAATTATATGTTCATGTCATTAGGATGACTGCTCTTACATCATTAAGCTGCTACTCAGCCAATCAAAGTAAACAGAGGACCCATCGATTATGTTTTTTTAGTGACAAATGACAGGTAATTGGTAATTATTGCTAGACGAGTCATAAGACGTTCTGAGATTTTTGATGATTGAAACCTCATTTCACTAGAATCATAATGTCTTGAAAAAGTCATTGCACAGAATCATATAGATTGCCAACTATTCTGTGCACTTAATGCAGAAAATTCTGGAAAATACTTAGTGCAGAAGACGTATCAGATAACACAGGGTTTGTCAAATCACAATGTCTTGAACCACAAGCCCTGGTTACCTGTACAATATGCCTCTTCTGAGAAGGAGGAAGTACAAAAAACAGAATTAGCACTGTCACCTGGCTAGAGCCCTGCTGCAAATCTAATAGATGTTTTATACTGTTCACTGCTAAAAACTGTGGAAGACAGAACTTCAAACTGAGAACCAGGGGTTAAATGAGCACAGTGAAGGAACAGAAGGCAAAAATATTGGCCGGGACTAGAGACAATTTATAAGTCAAATTTAACTATAAAAGGTTAAGGGACACGGCTTTAGTCTTTATGATACACAGGGGATAAATTATAACTATCAGATTCTTCATCTTGGGTCTTCTACATGGCATGGGAATATGCCCTGTAGTTCAGCGATTAAGCTTTCTTAAGTAGGACCAGAAGGCATCAAGTTGATTTATATAAGACAGACCATCAAGACATACTTTTAGAATGTCTGAATCATAACAGAATAACACATTTACCTCAGCTCCAATAAATATGGGTATTTGTTTGCACAGCTCAGCTAATAATCCCTACTTTTGAAATACAAAGGGCTCAAAGTTGTTAGTTGACTGCTCTAAAAGTTATAAACTACATAGCAGTATTTCATACAAATGTGCAATAATATACAGAAACCAACTTATGGAGGCACTGCTATTAATAAAAAGCAAACAGAGCAAGATTTATAGATAGACAGATGAAATAAATATGCAATAGAATTAGGGAGAGTAGGCAGTTCATTGCTGAGGCCAAAAATACCTACATCTGAATGATCTATACATCTTTCATCTAATTTACATAAGCGTTGCTCCCATTTCCTTCCTGAGTGAGAGTGGATAGATCATATTATGTGTGCAGCGATTTCTTAGAGATGGAGCATCCAAAAGGATCATGGCTTTCAGTTAGGTGTAAGGATCTGTCTTTTGAAAACTGTATGAAAAACGTAAACAAATAAACCACAGAATGATGTGATTAGTAATGTCTTACAGACTGGGCATCATTGGGTAATAAATGACTATCCAGAAGTGTTCTAAGGACTAACAGCATAAGTAAAGAGGTGATGAGTTTAGATGGCATTTTCATATATGGAACATAGAGGGTGAGGAGAACTGGAGATTGGGAGGGTGAGTGGGGATGGCATAGTTTTGATATAGAAAAAGAGGGTTGTTAGGTGTGAACAGTTTGGAAGACAAAATGACAGGTGGAATGAGTGAGCAAATGTTTGAAATATTACTTGTTGCCTTGGTAGTGAGGAAGTATTTGAGGAAGAGGTGATTAGCTGTGGGAGAGGAGGGGACATGGTGACTGAGGGTGAGGGGGTAGAGCAAAATATTATAATAAATGAGAAGGTACCTGTCATTGGTCAGAAGAGACAGACAACAGTATGAAAAGAATAGTCTGTTTGGCTTAAGTTGCAAGACATATGAAGGTATTATATGTCAGTTATGTATAGAAATAAGCTGAATATCATTTAGAAGCAAATTTTACTGAGGGTGGCTGCAAGTCCCTGCAGAGTGGTTGCTTAGATAATAGTACAGGTGTCTGATGATTTCCAAGAGTCATATTAAAGGGGAGTATGCCAATGTGATTGGGAAGGGAAGGTAGAAACCAGGGTAAGGAGTTAGCTATAAATGTATGAGAGCCAGGACTGGAAGGAAGGTGACAGGAGAGGACTGAAGCAAATCATCAGTCTCAGCAGCCAAGCAGCACACACATCCACTTCAGAAACATGCTTAGAATCAGCATGATAGTCATGGAAGTCATACATACAAAAAAGAAATTAGATTGTAATGAAAATGAAGAAAGTAGGGAGTGTAGCACTCACATCCAGTAAATGGAGACAATTCAGTGATCTGCAGTGATTAAGTGAAAACAATACATGTGTTTTTAACAGGAAAGTATGACTATCAAGTACCATTGTTTAAGTGGAGAAGAGTTCCTTTCTGAAGTATGGGGGCAGCACGTGTTTGGACTTGGCAGGAATGACACTGCTATGAATGTGTCAAGCACGAGCAGCTATTTTCCAGGTGGAAAATTCAGACGCAAGAACCACAAAAGTGGCAGCAGAAGAGATCTGGCTAATAGTGGGCCTTGTGACTGAGGCCATTAGACTGTGGGGAACAGTAAAGGTCTGAGACTCAATGATTCCTTGCTTCCCTCTGCATATAATGGTTAGTGGTCTGCTACACAGCAGCTGTAAGAAAGTAAATAACTATGTCACTATATATGACACAAAATTATCTAATAACATGTAATTTGTACCTACTGCTAGTATAGAATAGACACTTTTATCCATCCAGTCACTGGTCCTCGATATCAGTTCAAAGAGTTCACTGACTACAAAAATGAAATAATGATTTACCTTGCACAGTTAGAAATGTAATGGATTATAAACATGCAAAGCCATAATAAGAGGAGATGTGAATATTATTAAGCTAGCCTTAAACAAACTATCCCACAAGGAATTATATAAGCATTCTGGAAAGCATAATGGACATACTGAATTTATATCTCAGGTTATTGATGAAGTAGAACTTTCTATTAATGAGAGTATAAGAAACACTAGACTAGAGAAAAAGAGATATAATTGGCAGTTAATCATACAACCAAATGGTCACAATGGTATGAATGACACCATTAACTTTAAGGCCATACTAAAGTACAGGCATTTAAGATATTAATTAAACTGCTTGAATTATGATGTCATGAAGGGAGGCACATACAGGTCTGCTGAGAATGTAATACTGGTTAAATCTGAAATGTTCATACATGAAAATACTTAACAGTTCTAATTAACTTATTGCTATTTATTATTTTCTATATGAAGTTTTAATGAAGTTTCAGAACTTTAAGTATACTAGTTTGCTTTATTTATAGGCAAAGGGAGTACTCATTGTACTTAGTGTCATTTGGACTCCTTAGAGTTGAACTCCGTCCCTTCTTCAGTGTATTGCCAGACCCACCCTATTTTGTAGCATTCTGTCTAAAACACAGAGACCATTGAGCTAACACAAGGTTAACTAACCTTCTGCTAAGGGAAAGTAGAAATAAATATAAATGACTGGGAAAAGAAAGTTTGTTTTTTAACATAATGTTACCTAGGTTATGAAACAAACTGCTGTTACTGGTTAAACCATGCATGCGTTTGTGCGTGTGTGCCTGTATATGTGCGTGTGTGTGTGTGTGTGTGTGTGTGTGTGTGTGTGTGTGTGTGTGTGTGTGTGTGTGTGTATGTGTGTGTGTTTTAATCACAACTTGATTTTATGAGAGAGAAAAACTGTGTACAATGGGTTATATCAGTAGGTTTCTATAAGGGGAGAAGATGTCACAAGCTTGAAATTCTAACCTTTGAATTTATAGATGGATAGAAGTGATATATCTCTAAACAGATCAAATATGATACCTAATTAGCTAGGTAACTAACTAAACAGAAAGAAAATATGAAATTTATGAAAAACTGTTTGCTGCCAGAAACCTTTAAACATTTTCTAATGAAATTTCAAGCCCACATGTGTTGTATTTTTGTAGGACAGCACTGTGAAATCAACATAGATGACTGTGAGTCTGATTATAACCAAGTCAGCTCTCAGCCCAAGTGTTACCATGGTGGAAGCTGTGTGGATAAAATAGGTGGATACTCCTGTGCCTGCCCACCAGGATTTGTGGGTGAACGATGTGAAGGAGACGTGAATGAGTGTCTTTCTAATCCCTGTGATATCACTGGTACTCAGAGTTGTGAGCAGTGGATTAACGCATACCACTGTGTCTGCAAGCCAGGTTATACAGGTAAGGATGGCTCAGCCATGTTCCTGCCCATACTTTGCAATCAGTATGGTGTTGTTATTATTTATTCTTAATTTCTTTTGCAACAGCAATGCATGTCATCAAAAAATGCTGATTGGATATCACTGAAAACAGTTTTTTCTTTTCATTTGGATCTTTAAATGTGCTGATGCTGTGTCTAATAATGTTTCCTTTCTACATCTAACCACTTTCGTTTGTTGACTCCATGGGAAATTGACCACGTATACACAGAAGTTTGCTGAGAATCATAAGAGATTTGATCAGAGCATCTAACACCATTTTTATGACATAGTGTCAATTTCTAAGGCTGTGTTTTACCATGGCAATTATGTTTGAATGTAGCTCATATGTGACAGTAGTTTCCACATGGAAGACATTTTAGCCAAGGAAATGTGATTTTACATGAGGTCTGATGGTTAAACTTACAAATCTAAATACTGCTGCCCACTCAAGTACCCGACTTTGGAACTGGTTACAGTGAAGTGGGTAGAGCATGTACACCAGTGCAGCCTAACACAAGATACTACTGTTGCTTTTTTTTAAAAAGTTAGATGTCACATGTCAAGCTACAGTAGTCACATGACAAAGGTAGAATGTTAAATAGATGGTGCTGTGGCACAAGAAGCAAAGTGTAGGCCTAGGCTCCAATGTTGGATAGAAGTGACTCTGGCTGGAATCAAACTCACAAAGGCACAGGTGGTGCCACAGTGCCCATCAGATCAAAAATGTTCTTTTACTCTGTACCACACAGAAGTACCCTTAACTATGTCCCTGGACTCACTACTTGTTACTGATAGACAAAACAGAGTAAAGAGCAGAGTCATAGGCTGCACCTATATCGCATTCAACTCTCCTAAAGCACTACTAACCATACTCTGGTCTAGTCAGTATCCAGTATTCAATCAGGAATGATATTATCAGGTGACTTGGACACTGATGTGCAGTTACCATATGACAAAAACTGCCATCCCTTAACACAACTCTAAGTCTTAACATAAATGACCATCTACCTATTAAAATACATAAAAAATGGCAGACACAGCACACCTGACTGGATACTAATATCATAAGTCAAAACTGTAATTGTTGCTGGAGTCTTGCCTAACTTCCTTAGTGACCATTCATCCATCATTATCTGCCAAAACAAAATCCACACACCAACTCCACAGCATTAAATAATGAGATGCCTTAAACTCTGGCATCTGGCAAGCGCTATGTTTTTGCCACATGACAAAGTTTTATACCTTTTCAATGCTTATTATACTAGTCTTAGTGGCACACTATTTACACTAAAGCAAAGCCAACTGAGTACTATTGGTTATCCTTTAAATATGCCACATGATTTCCAATTGTAATCAGGCATGGAAATTATTAGAATCAAAAGAATAGGAAGCCAGCATGTGATCATGCAGCCAAATAACACAATGAGGCTCACATAGTAACGGTTGGGTGACTTGGATAGTAATGAGTCTCAAACACACTTTTAGAACATTCTTTAGTAAGTAGGTCAGCTTAGCAATGCTAATTTGTCACTTCAAAAACTGCACAGACTAGTAAGGAAGTCACAAGTTAACATTATTCACATCTCATTAACACTCCAGTCAATATCACCACAAAGTTCTGCATATACTTCAACTAGCAACTGTCACCCCACCCACACAAGTATTAATTCCACCATCTGTAAATTCATCCAAGCTTCTCCAATAATCCTTAGAAAAGAAGCAAATGTATTCTCATGAGAACACATTCCAATTTCAGAAATACTGAAAGTGCACATAAAAATAAAACCTTCCTCAGTATCTTATGATAACATACAACCATTTTACATAAAACTTTGAGTCACTTCAATAGCATATCCTGTCACCACTTTAATAAACTGGTCAGCAAAACAAATCTGCATCCCCACTCGCTGGAAGTGTACCACCACAGTTTCAATTCACAAGGGGGAAGTTACAACATAACTCAGCTAATCAAACAACAAATGAGGTATGCCACTGAGAACGAACATCCTTAATTACAAATAAATACTAAATTAAACACAGTACATAAATAGTTCAAGGACAACACATGGCAACACAGCATAAAATAATTACATAAACTTTAATATGGTAAGCAATTTTCGTACCCAAAAAATGGTGCTTCTTCAGACCATTAAAGCAACAAAATAAGTATTTAAATACAAAAGCTAATCATCGTCAACTAACTCATTAAAATCAGCCTATCAAAATGCATCCATTGCTCAACATCCTATTAAAGCACTATACTATTAGCTTAGTCATCTAAACATATGACAGCATACAATATAAAAATATATGCACCTAACTTAATATGAAAGCAGTATGAAAGGAAAAAATATTTATCTTAAAGTGCATGCTCTTAAATGTATCTGCACACAACCTAATAATCCAATTCACCTCATGTCTCTGTTAAATTATTAAAATCACCTAGATGTGGACTCTCAAATAAGCATTCAATGACCATAAAGGTAAAATCATGCCCTTCACCAGATTCACTCTTATGCTTAGCTAGTGCACTTCTATCAGCATTGTATTTATTTATAGCTGTAATATGCTCTCTAATACATTCTTGTATTGACCGATAAGGTTTCACCACATAGAAGGAACAACATAACGTGCAGACTGCTAACTAAATAACGTTCTTTGTTGAACAAGTGGCTTTAACCTTAAATTTAAAAACCTTATTCAAGACTGGATGTAAGAAGGTATTAGTAGTAGTAGTATTCAGTATATTGCAAAAATTACATTCTCCGCACAGAACAGTACCTCTAATTTGTGTTAATATATTATGCCTATTAGAATCATAGCATAACAGTCATTTCAATTTTTTCTTGTTCCTATAGTGAAAATGTGGGTAATTTCCAATGGTCTCTCTCAGTTTATCATCAGATAATAATATAGACCAATTTTTATTAATAATGTGCTTAACAATGTTGATGTCATTAGAATATTGTAAAGGTAATGGTACCAAAGATTGCTGTAGAAAAGAATTTCTATCAGTCAAATTTAATATAACAGATTCTGAAATATAAGGCTTAGCACTGTCATTCCACAAAAGCTTGACTTGATCAGCCATCATTCTAACTTCAGTAGGTTTATATTTATGCTTTAATAAATCACTTTCAAACTTCTTTAAGTCCTAATTAAATTTAATAGTATCATCATTCAGCCATGAAATATGCATTGACTGCCCCTTCAAGATGTTCCTATAAATATGTGGAGGATGCATGCTGCCCCTACATAAAATATTATTCCTTTTACAATTTTTCTTATATAGTCCCATATTAAAACACTCTTCTATATTTTTATATATCATCACATCTAAAAATTCCATTTATGATACAGAATAATTATGAGTAAACTTTAAATAATCAGTACTACATTATAGGAATGTTATAAACTGATTTAACATTTCAACGGAACCTGTCCAAAGCAAAAACAAATCATCTACAAATCTATGATAGAAACTAATTAAAGGTGCAAATTCACTGTGATTCAAAACCATATTGTCTTCCCAATTTGCTAAGACAATGGCACAGGGTGTGCCCATAGCTACACATTTTCATTGAACATAATAGATGTTGTCAAAAGGGAAAACATTATTGTCTAGAATTAACTCTATAAGTATACAAATTAGGTCAATTCTCTGCATATCATATTGACTTTTGTTACATAAGTAAGATTTAAAGGCATGTAAACCTTGATCATGAGGAATTGCTGTAAAAAGAGACTTAACATCTAGTGAAACCAATAAACAACTTTTACATAGAGAAGCATCCATAATGCTTATTCGAGCATATAGATCCTTAAGAAATTGATTAGTATCTCGCAAGACAAATGGAGATAAATCTAAAACAGTCCTTAAACTTTTTTCATCAAAAATTGATAACAGCTCCATAAGCCACCCTTGTCCTGAGACTATAGGTCTCATTGGGGGGTCAGATACTATCTTTATGGATTTTTGGTTGACCATATAGCATTGGCACTGTTGGAAATTGCATTAGAAAATAATTAAATAAATCAGATGAAATTATCTTACTCAAAAAAACAATCATGTAAACATCTGTATATAGACTCGCACATTTGTTCTATATCTGAAACAGATATAACTTTATAGACTTCTCTATCACTCGACATACTATACATAGCCTCTAAATAAGCATGCTTGCCCATGATAACTACACCTCCGCCTTTATCAGCTGGGCAGATAGAAAGACTAGTATCTTGTTGTAAAGACTGCAAAGCAGTATATTGGTCTCTAGTTAAATTATTAAACTTCTTATTTCTATTTGATACGTTAAGTACCTGTACTTAATTGTATTCACAGACATTACAAAAGGTTTCAAGAGTAGGACTCAATGTAGGTAAATAAATACTTGTTTTTATAAAAGGAAATTGTATAGCGTCACCTGCAAACATAGTTTTCAGCGTAACATTACATGCGAACAGCTTTACATCCAAAATGGTTGAAGCATAATCAATGCCAGAGGCCAGAATAAAAGATAAACCTCTTTCTTAAACAAGCATCTGATGTTTAGATGAAATATTAAAAATCATTTTTATAATGTATGCTGTCATATGTTTAGATGACTAAGCTAACAGTGTAGTGCTTTAATAGGATGTTGAGCAACGGATTCATTTTGATAGGCTGATTTTAATGAGTTAATTGGAGATGATTAGCTTTTGTATTTAAATGCTGTATTTTGTTGTTTTAATGCCCTGAAGAAACACCATTTTTCGGGTGTGAAAGCACTTACCATATTAAAGTGTATGTAATTATTTCACTGCTTTTGCTCTCTTTCAGAAATAGCTATGGAACCAGTGCAGTGAAGAGGTGTTGAGCCCTTGGAAATAGAGTATATGTAAGAGTTTCTGGTGGGAGACAGTATCAAAAACTTTTGATAAGTGTAGAGAGATGATGGCAACTAGGCTTCTGGCATTTCTATGGTGTTGACAGTATTAACAAACCTCAGCAAAGTAGTTGATGTGTTGTGATGTGGACGGAAGCCATGTTGGGTTGAAGACAGAAGCTGGTTATCTATTAGAGAGCTGATAATTTGCTTCTGAATATATTTTGCTGATATTTTTGAAAGGGGTGAAAAGATGGAAAGTTGTCTATAGTTTAAAAGTTCTGTATTGATTAGGATTTCCTGCAGTGGGATAATGATTTTTCTCCATAGTGAGGGGACTTTGTTTTCAAATACAGATCGATTTATCAGAATTGAAACTAGATCTGCAATGGCCTCAGCTGTTATTGTAAGTTATTCACCAGGTAGATTGTCAAGGATAGTTGCAGTAAGCTTTAATTGTTGAGGCATTTTTGATGGTTTCAGTGAGAACTGGTTCACAGGAGATATGTGCCAGTATGATTCCATCGTAGTCCATGTAGGTGTAAATGACCTGAGATATACCTCTCTGGACTATATGAAGAGAGACATTATAGATCTCTCTGACTATGTGTCTCAGGCTGGTATCAGCTTAGCATTCTGCAGTATATTACCTTCACCAAGAGTGATGCTACAATACCAGTAAAAGGGGATTGATTTTAACAATTGGCTGAGTTTCTGGTGTCATTCTATGGGGATCCAGTATTTGTCATCATGAGAAGACATGGTTAGCAAACCATGTTTCGTTGCCAGGTTTGGTCTGCACCTGTCCCCTCTAGGCTTTTGAATACTGGCTAAAACTTTATCCTTCCCTTGCCTTTTTAGGTGACATAGCTACATCAACTCAACTGAACCTGAAGGTGTTACTTCTCACTGCCAGGAGCCTAAACAAAAAGCTAAACTCCCTCTAAATCCTCCTCACCCTAAAGAATGTAGACAGCTGTGCAGTTACAGGCACATGGTTTAAAGCTACAGAGAGTACCCAGGTAGTGTCAGTGGCGGCTGATGACTTCAAATCAAAGGGGGGCTGCAGGAGACAGCTGAATGGGTGGGGTCAATTTGAAGGGGTGTGGCCAACTAGAAAGGGGAGGAGCTATGCTCAAAACCACAAAAACTAACTAAATACACTGCCCTGGGTGCCAAACCGTCATTATGAGAATCCAATCAAGACAAAATGAAGTGTAGAAGAATAAAAATATTTCAATGCATTGACTGCATAACAGCTTACTTAATATCTAGATGGAAACAAATAGGTTGTGAGGCATGAAAAAATAAATTACTTTTTAAATAAATTAATGGAATGCCAGTCAAAATCAAGTATAAGAAAAACAAGCAGCACTCAACTCAGACCACCTCTTGCACTGCAGTTCTAATTATAATTTATATTCAGCTTTATTAAAGTACCAAGTAACATGCTGAAAGTAGAAATCTCTGATGTCCCCACTTGTAAAAATGTTTCTTATCCAAAAAAAGACCTGCTTCCTGACAACTATCTACTTGTTTCATGGAGAAAACATGATCAAAGTAAAAAATGAAAAGCAAACAAGAAATAAGCTCAAGATACATTGCTTAAAAGGATTACTGTACAGGTTATGGACCACATGATTGGCATTCTGTTTAGTTTACGGGTAAAGCCTGCAGAGATGACTGGAAGTCTCCAAGTGTAATGAGCTTCTTAAAATAATGTAATCCTGTCCTTTATTACAAATACTGTCATATGCATTTCAATACCCAAGGCTTATACATTATCTAGTTAAGTATTTTCTACATGGCAACAACAGAAAGGCTTTCAATGTTGGCAATTCTTTAACAGTATGCTTATTAAAGCTTACTTGCATCTTACGATCTCAGCCAAGCTTACCTGATGGTCATTAAAGTATTGCTACTTAAACACAGAGCAATAGGCACTTTGAGTAATAAGCGTAAATCAACAGTACAAAAAATATGACAGAAACCAGACCATTCTGCAAAAATCAAGGACAGATGAAAAGCCACTCTAGTACTTGTATCTACCTTGGATGGGGGGATACTCTGCACATTTACACTGCATAACTACTCCTTGCCTTGCTTCGACACATCCAGAGTCACTACATCGGGGAGTGAGGTGCAACAAGTATGTCACAATTTGAAATGTCTCTGGCTAACTCTGATGGCCCTGACACATTTGTCATACCTCTCAACCTCAGAACAAGAAATCTGGACAAAGCCATACAAATAAGTGGGACAAAGGCCCAAAAATAAGGACAATTTTTAAAATATTGCTCTTATAAACTTAGAAAGATAATAGAATAGGTCTTGCATTAGTATGAATTTTCTGAATGGTATGAAATCTGAAACTCAAATGTCTGTCATTATTTTCTAACTTCAGTCTTTAATGATTTGTCACTAATTTGCAAAAAAAACACAATTTTATGAAAAATGGACCAAAAATGTCATGTAAAAATATAAAATAGCCACACAATACAGCTGGGAACCTGTCAAAGAAGGGACACTTTAATATTAGTACAGCTAAGTTGAGCAGCTGACAAAATAAAATAATCTACATGCATTTCTGAAATAAAGGTAATCTATAACTCTGATTATTACAGTTCTTTCTTAATTGTAAACCCTCCATGTTTTCTTCCAAAATTGCTATTTTGCGGAGGGATTATTAGGGGGAAGAGCAACATTTTGAGCCAAAATCAGGGACAGTTGAGAGGTTTGGCTATGCCTAATTCTATAAAGCAATTTATTTGCATGTACCTCTCAACCTGTTAATGCAATAAATCTGGACAAGGCCAAATATATTGGGGGAACATATAAACAGTACTAAAAATTGCTCTTGTATAAACTGAGACAGTTGATAGAACAGGTCTTACTTTAGCATGCATTTTTCTGAAGGTTATGAAGTCTGAAACTCAGTGTGTCATTATTTAGTGACTTAATTCCTAAATGATTTGCCAGAAAACCACAAATTTTATGAGGAACAAACCAAAAATAAGAAGCAAAAATCTATTCATTCTTTGAAAATCTGGACAGTCGGGAGGTATAGTTCAGCTGGGGCTGTTTTTAAGTTTGCCGCCCTTCCCCCTCACAAAATCATGGTCGAATGGAGCCTCCCTCTGCAGCCATTCCAATGATCCATTACTTGGCTATTTCACTCCATTTACTATAAACACTAATGTGCATACTAATTTAATTCTATGATGATTTGGACTTCATTTTAAAGTTTTATTTTGCATTTTACAGCACAAACACTAAGACATCTGCTAAACAAACTTAACATTAAAATTTCTCTGCCCTTAAAACTCATATTCATTGAAACAGCATTGAAACCCACATTCAAAGAAAATACATTTTACCAGTAGCAGATAAAGATTAATTCTGGGCTGTTTTCAAATCATAGGCCCCTTGCATATGAAACATACATGTGCTGTTTGATACACCTTCCTATTGTTTTGAACAATTTTCCAGTAAACAATGAAACAAAACGCATACACCCATAATGACAAAACTGCCCAGTTCAGAACATTTCCATCATAAAAGTCTACTCAAACTTCTACAGTCCACCATTATCAGTAAATATGCACAATTCTACAGTCCACCATTATCAGTAAATATGCACAATCTCTGAATTAAAAAGTCATCTAAATAATTCCACATTAAATAAATCTGTAACTAATGAAGAGGTTGCTGCTAGCAAACACCTTTATATTTCATGGTTTCATCAAAAAATAAAGGGTCTGATGCCCCTGAGGAATAAATTGCTTATATTACATTAAAAATGATAAGCTAGTAATATTGCAATAGGAAATGGATGGCAAACTGATAACAGGCTCATAGTTAGTATCTTAACTTTTTCAGTACGGCAGCATTCACCCCTTGTGGGAGTAGAACCAACAACCTTCTGCATCAAAAGCAAGTACACAAACTGTTGTGCTATTAACAATGCAAGCTGACTTAGCATAAGCAGCACTAAACTTCTCTTCCCCTGCAGCTCTTAGCTCCTTGTAAAATCTACTCAATACTCAACTGCATCTCAACTTCGAAGCACAAGAAATCTGGAAAAAGCCAAATTTATTGGGGGGGGTGGGTCAAAAAGTCAAAAACCAGGGACACATTAAACATTGCTTGTATAATCTTGGAAAGTTGCTAGAATAAAATGCTGTGTTACCACCATACATTTTACTGCCAAGGTCCCTGTGCAAAAGAGACAGAGCAACATACCAATATGCCAAATCAGCTGCTTTGTGAAAGAAAAATGCTGTGTTACCACCATACATTTTACTACCAATGTCCCTGTGCAAAACAGTCAGAGCAACATACCACTACGCCAAATCAGCTGCTTTGTGAAAGAGAGGAAGACGGAAACATAAATGGCTATCATTTAATGAATTCAGTTCTCACCATAGCTGTCAACCTCTTAGCACAAAACACCTGGACAAACCCAGTAAAGAGGGAATACAGCCCTCAAACATATTCAGTGAATTCAGTTCTTGCCATAGCTGTCAACCTTAGCACAAACAACCTGGACAAAGCCAATAATGGGGTAATACAGTCCCAAAAATAAGGACAAATTTCAAATATGCATATTATAAACTTAGAAAATTGCTAGAATAAAAGGTTGTGTTACTATGTATTTTCTGAAGAATATGAAGTCTGAAATTCAAATGCCTGTCAATTTTACTTCTGACAGAACAAAAACAATTTTCAGCAGAGGCCCAGGGAGAAATACTGCAGACACATGTCTTTGTAAAATGGCAAGACAGCAGAGCAAATCCACACAAACACAGGGATGAGATGCAGACTCCACACAGAAGGCACCCCAGCCAAGAATCAAACCAGAAAACCTATAGCTGTGAGGCAACAATGCTACAACTGCACTATCAAATATGTAAGGACTTAAACATTTAGAAACCTGAAGTCTGAAATTCAAATGCCTGTCGATTTTATTTAACATTTGTTAATCAGGACAATCTGACTTGGAACAAAAAAATCAATTTTCAGCAGAGAATCCTACACAGCCCCAAATCTGCAGGCACAGAGATGTTTAGACTTCATAAATACAAACACCATTAACCTGTTAGTGCATATGTCTGATAAAGGTTCCAATATACAAGACCTCATACTCACAAATATGGAAGAATGCTGCAACACCCCCAATGTCATGTCCTCCCTGATAAGGTCTCACCATAAAGCTGTCTCCTTTAAAATCAGAATCAACCCCATAACCCCAGTAAACCCAGTAACAGTTAAGAACTATTACAAGGCAAACTGCATTTTATTAAACAATAGCTTGTCAGAATTCAATGCCCTTCCAAATCCAGAAAACACAGAAGCCTGTGCAGAATTGTTGACAGATACTCTGTAAAACCATGCAAATGGGTGCATAAAGGCTGCTTTACCTATCAGAAGTAAGCCCAAAACTAACTCCAAAAACAAATTACCCTGGTGTATCCCATAATAAACAGATTATGCAACAAAAGGAATAAAATCATAGCTAAAATCAGGAATTGTATCTCCCATAAAGATAAGAATTCTCTCATCAAAATAAACAGGCATCTAATAGTGCTAATTAAGTCCAAAAACTACAGACCCAGTAGTCTGACTAGTGTTATATACAAAGCCACGGAAAGAATTATCATAGAAATTATCAGCAAAGACACAGGAGACCTTCAGACACTGAATCCATGCCAGTTTGGCTTTGTCAAAGGAAGGTCATTCCTAAAGAAACTGGTGGACTTCTTTGAGAAGGTCACCAAGGCAATGAATTAAGGCAAAACAAAGTATACTGCCTACCTTGACCTGGCTAAGGCATTTGAATTAGACATAAACCCTTATGTAACATCCTGGATAGCCAGCTGTCTCACAGATAGGACCCAGGAAGTTAGGATTGGTGAGGCCACCTCCTGCAAGAGGACAGTCACCAGTGAGGTCCCTCAAGGCTCTGTGCTGGTCCAACTCTTCTTTGACATTTACTTCTCACAAGTCAAGGCTAATGTCAACGGCCTCTGGCTGACCAAGTTTGTAGATAATTACAAACTGGGAGTAGTCAGAGAATTCCCCCAAGACACTAACATTAAATAAGAAGGTCTAACACAGATAATTGACTGGCGCCGAAGCCATAGCTTAAAACCTAATTGAAATTAATGCATTATAGGGCCTTTTGGGAAGTTGATCACCCCAGGAAACTACATCCCCAATAAAACACCTCTAAGAGTTGACCCACTAGTCAGATATCTGGAAACATATGTAGACAGTAACCTGGCCTAAGACCAACATGTATCCAAGACAGTAAGGAAATCCTTCAATGTTGCTCAACTTATAAGTAACTACATGGTATCTAGGTCCAGGGAAGACATTGTACCACTATGCTTGACCCTCTTTAGACCCATCATTGAGTATAATGTCACCTGCAGCAGCTGGAATGTCCATAAAGGTTCCTCATAAAAAAGAATACAGGACATAAACACAATGTCCTGTGCAGATCGCCTCAAAACCCTATCTCTATACTCGGTCTCCTACAGAATACTGAAAGATGATCTATGCCTGGCATTCAAGGTATCCCTGGACCCCACTCTAATGAACCTTTTGCACATCTGCAAAACAATCAGCATCAGAACTATTAGATCTGTTGTTGTTGTTGTTGTTATTAGATCTAAAGACCTATATTTTGCTTGCAACATAAATAGGACATGTTGGAGAGATAGATATATATCTCAGAGAATTCCCTTTCTCTGGAACAGGCTCCCCATCCATGTAAAACAATGTCCCTTCCTAAGCCTATTTAACCATAACCTGGATCATTGGATAGGATATCAAAAATTCACCCCTGGCACCCACATCTTTAATGAACAGTGGAGGTCAGTAAATCATGTTGTAACCAACAATCACCCCTATCTAAACGTCTAAAACTTATAACTTGTGGGACACATTTGGGATGCACAGCTAAGCTTATAAAAGGCTTTGTGGTCGTTAGCCTTGAATGCACCTATGAGCTTATGATCGTACGTTGAAGTGAAGTGTTGAACACTTGTTAAGCTGTACATTGTAGCTTTTCCCCCTGGTCTCCACTGAGAGAATTGATTCTGGCTTACTCATAGTACCCCAGTAAAGAAAGGCTAATAAATAAAAAAATATGTGCATGAAAGTGAGAGATGCTGAAGAAGTAAACCACATTTTGCTGGTTACTACACTTACTACTGTACTGCTTATTATAGGAGCTGTTACTGTGGGGGTCTGATGAACAGGTGTTGTATGGTCACTTATCTCACATCCTGTATGTAGTAGTGACATTAGACCTGTTGTTCACTGATTGTGGATTGTTTGGTTTTTGAGTCGAACAGCAGTAGGATTTAAATTGTTATGCTACCTTTTATTTATTTATTTTGACATGAGATGTTGGCACTTCTATTACACTGTTCCAAAATGTTTTTACAGCAATTCTTTACTCTCATGTTTACATTTCTTACTAGATTCCATTAAACATAGCCTCTTTCTTTCTGTAGGTTCCTTATACATAGCACTGTAGATTTATGGATTTCAATTTGTAAGTTGTCACATCTAGAGTGACCAGTCTTTTTTCTAACATTACTTTTTACATAAAACTACACAATGTTCCTCTTTATACCTTAATGATATTTCTCATAGCAGCAAAAATGTACGCATAAGAAGAAAAAAGATAGCTGCATACTTAAATACTAAACAACTTTTTTTTATGTAGGTGCACGCTGTGAATTTGTGATTGACAGCTGTAAGTCAAACCCCTGTAAAAATGGAGGGACGTGTGCTATAACTGTAAACACTCCATTGGGCTTCACCTGTACCTGTCCTCAGGTGAGTATGTTATTTAAGGATTTCCTGACTTATTATCTCAGACTAGTTAACTACCTGTTACAATCAAAATATCATAGGAAGTAGCTATAGCAAATGAGTACCAAATACCCATAAAACAAATAAGGAGGCACTTTGTTTAATCTCTCTGTTTTGATTTAGACAAAAGTAACAAAGACATAAAATGTTTCAGTCATTTTTATTCATCAGGGACACACATCAAAAAATTATTTTTAGATTTTCTAATGATTTAACCTAGATACAATATATGATTAGTGGAATAAAATCTGGGCTTACACCCATTTTAGAACATCACAAATAAATGGATTGAGACAAACAGCTGTGGGATCCTGCCCAGATCATATGAAAATAAGGGGTCTATAATAAATAGCAAATACATCTACATCGACACATAAAGTTCGATGTACAAAAAGAGCGAAATACGTAATCGGTGAAAATGAAAACACCGAACATATTTCATCAACCAACAGCACCATGCAGGTAAGCTCAACCTAACTAAATACAATTAAATTAACACACTTTTGCAGGGGGGCAAGCCCCTCTGCACCCCCATGTGGGGGGATGCGCTCCCCACACACCCCTACCCCTACTTAAATATACCAACTCCAAGACCGCACTACAGTGGGGAAAAGGATATATTTCCTCATCCCCACGATCGCCCTGCTGGCCAAGCAAATACGCTCGGTGCTTTAATTTTCGCCGATTATGTATTTCACTCTTTTTGTACATCGACCTTTATGTGTCGATGTAGATGTATTCGCTATTTTGAGCTTTCGTGTTTATAATATAGACCTGAAAATAAGATCCTACTTCTAGAGGAATCTCTTATTTAAAAGAAGGAAAAACAAGGTTAGACATTTACTTACAATTAAAGATTTTATTGAAGATAATTAGCACTTTTGTCCACAAACAGATTTCATCAACTCAAGCAACTTAACTAAAACAAGTTTCAGTAGCACAATTTATATGTACATTTATGTGGGTGGTACATAGATGGCATGATGTCCTCATTTGTGAATCATTCAAAGTACTATGCTCTTTCATGGGGAGTAGGTGCCTGGAGTGCAGGCTCAATGTGTAAATGATGTCTGTACTCAAGTACAGTGCAATAGGAGCAGAGTTTGAATCTACATAAGGGATAGTACTCCTCTAATCTATTTTCACAGCTGCTGTCTCAATCCATTTCTGTTTGCTGACTTTTAGTCCTGAACTAAAAGTTCAGGTTACATTTTTAGGGCTGGTTTCCTTGGACGCTTGTCTTCCATTTTAGAATATATGTGACCTCAATTTGTGACTAAACTGGCATCGTATGAGTTAATACAGACTCAGCATGTAGCTATCAGTTACAAATATTATATCATTAATTTCTTTCTGAAATTATCACAAATTAATGTCTGTGTGGTAGGAACAGTCACACTGTCAAATTGCATAAATTATTATTTGTGACCAACATTTACTACAGGTAGTTTCATATTGTCACTTGTGGATACCCAACTCTATTAGAAAAACCTGGCATAAAAGGCCTGACGTGCTAATCTGAGTTCCCCAACAGCTGTTCACAAAAGTGGTGCCAAATGACAAACAGGTCTGTTTTTGTCACCTTGCACAAGAGAGTATTATTCATGGAAAGATCCACTATGGCAGTTAAACATAGCCGTAGCTTCAGTCAGAAGACCCATTGTTGTGATAATAACTAAACACTGTTAGTCACAATTTCCTTGCTTTAAAGAGGTGGTGTCATTCAAAGGAAAGGCCTAAAGTAACACTGGTACACTGATGATACCCACCTGTACCTCAGCTTCTGTCAGGAACAGCAACATCATGCCTGTCAACTTTCCCCATCTTATAGGAATATTCCTATTTTCAGGCTCAGTTTAACATGTCCCTGTTTTTGGAGGTATGTCCCTATTTTTAGTCTTGATTTTCCCCTTTGCACAATTTTCTGAATCCTCTTCATCACATATGATTTTTGACATTGTCTAATACACAGAAGAACCACATAACGTCATCAACATACCAGTGAGAACAATCATTTAAAGAAAGAGGACATGCATCTTACAACTCCGTATTTGTGAAGCACAAATAGATGACATTGTGTGGTAGACTTTTGTGATTCAGTTTATGAAACTCTCCAAATTTTACACTGTCCCATTGACAATGAGCTGATATTTTTCCTGTCATTTTTAACATTCTCTGTTTTTAGACATGTATTTCTTAGTACTATTTGCTACCAGAAGTGGGAAGGGTTATGTGCTGTTTCATATTCAAATTGTATGGTAGTTAGAGAACCAGATGTTTGGTTGGATATTCCTGCTTTCCAGATGTTTAGTTGGATATTCCTACTTTCCAGATGTTTAGTTGGATGTTCCTGCTTTTCAAGAGCCTCTGTTCCTATTTTCATTGTCTGCGGGTTGAGATGTGAGCAACATGGCTTTACTGACAAACAAGATGGCTTGAACAGTGTCCGTATTTTGATGGAACAAAACTGGGTAAACTTTATTCAAGCCAAGACAGAGGCTATGATTGTGTATACCCATTGTTTGATCCTCTAATGATTCTGTTTCAGTCACCATCACTTCATATGAGGGAAACAAGCTTAAGTTTGTTGCTCTGGTAAGAAGCCTGGAGTGTGCAAGGATTGTATGCTAACTCCTAAGAAGCAGGTGTTAGCATTTGTGAAGATGTTTCTTCCTTCTCTAGTACATCGCCAGGGTCCCACTGAAGATCTTTAATCTTGACATTTTTGTCCAAAATAGATTAGGTTCTTTCTAGATAAAGAAGCTGGTAACACCCTACAATAGAGTCTACCTGTTCCATTTGGCTGAAGTTGGGCTGCTAGTGGTTTGTAGAACCCACATTGAAACATCTGGATGGATTTTACTTATCAGATTTTGCTCCCAAGAGCTATGGATTCAGCATACACTTTTAAAAGGTCCTTGAAAATTCATCATTATGTTTCCCATTCATTTTTACTTGTTTAGTGCCTGCCTTACAGTTTACTGTGGTATCCTTTTTTGCAGAACCATACAAGTTTTAATTTCTCCATATTAAGAGAAATGTTATTTTAAAAACTAATGCTAGGTGTTATCTAGGGAGAACCACATATTCCATGTGTTACTGATAAGTTTGAATGTCTGTGGTTAATAATTTGATATAGTTGACATTTTTCATGGTATTATTTGGGGAATTTACAGTGATATCTGATGTGCAGATGGAAAAAAAAAGTAGGAGGCTAACAATGAGCACTAAAAATCCACTGCCTAAAGCTGTTTTTTTCTTTGTCTTGATTTTTCTTACTTCCTTGAATTCTGACCCCCACCTACAGATGAACGTCTTCCATATACTTAGAGACGTAAGAGATGTGGAGTTTGAACATACCCTGTTCAAGAATTCAGTAGATGAGGCAGCAACAAAGAGTTTTGACTAATAGGTGGCTGGTGCTTGTCATGATGTTAACCCAAGATTTACCAGCAAAAACTAACAGTGATTGATGCTGTCAGATTAAAGAAACAAACCTTCCATGCAATGGCAGTAAAGATTCACTGTTTTAACTAAGTACCATCTGCTAGGAAGGTAGTAGCTATGCCAGTTATCAAGAGAAGGCCCACGTGAGGAAGGAGTTTTTTGAGACCATGAGGTATGACCTTTGGATGACCTCAGAATGTTTGTGGAAACCATCCAGTTACACAAGAAGCGAGACCAGTATTTTTCATGCTGTCATCAGTAAGGGAAGAAAAATGCTGATGATAAGTGAAGGCATTGCTGAGAGACAGAGAAAACATTTTTTGGGACTCCTGAATCTCATGGACATGCCCTTCTCTGAGGAGGTAGTACTAGAAACAGACAGTGGAAATGGATCCATTTTGGTAGATGACATTACTTCCCTGATTAAACAGTTAAGCTGTAGCAACTTTGCAGGAGGATAGGCTATCCTTTGTGAAATGCTGAAGGCATTGGGCATTGTTGGAGTCTCAAGGTTAACATGACTTTTCAGTTGTTTTTATTTTACATTTATTTTAATTTTTTTAACTATATAAACCCACTGGACACAAGTATCTGAAATGGCAAACTGGGGTAGGGATACCCATTTTAAAAATGGAGGGACATGTGACTGAGTTCCAGTTATGCAGGAATCCCATTCCTCAGCCTCACAAGGAGCACATATGTTAGGGTGCTGAAAAGGAGACTTTGGCCAACAGTTAAGCCTCTGATTTAGCAGCAGCAAGGAATATATGGTATTGTAAAGTAAGTGACCTTTTAGCTTTACGCAGTTATTTGGATGGGCCATTGAAGTTGGTCAGTGCTGACTATGTGAGTTTTATGGACCTAAGGAAATCATGTGGACTTGTACCACAAAATGACTTGTAGGAAGTGATGTAACAGTACAGGGTAACAGGGCCACTGCTAAGTGCCATTAAGTCACTGAATTTGAAGAGTTATGCATTACCACATTCAGGGTGGGCATATGATTCTGCCAAGGGTGTGATTTTCATGGACAGTTTATGTCTGAATAGTTTCTACTTTGTGAGCATGATTTTTGTATCACTGTTACTTGCAGGTGATGTTACTCTTTTAACTTCAGATGGGGAGCTGTAGCTAGGTCAGTTTACACCCTAGGCAGTAAGGTGGCATGCCAGGTAACAAGAGCTAACTTTACAAAAAGCTATTATTTTTCCACATATCAACACTTCACAGTGCCTGAAACACCTTTCTGAAGCTGTAACAAAGAGCTGTACTAGTGCCTTGCTACAGTTCCTAACACTTATACACTGCAAGTAAATCATTTAACCTTAACCTCAACCTTAAAAAATGCTGTTAGTGCCTGCACGTGCAAAGCAGATTGTCACTAACAACCAGCAATCTCACCATTGACTTGCTGTGTCTAGAAGGCACCTTTTCTGCAATGTCGATTGCAGTTTATGCCCAGGGTAGCTGCCTCCTTCAAACTGCTCTAGCTATGATGACTTTGACCTCCAGCCTGCACTGCAGACAAACTCCACTGTGCATGAAGTGGGTGAGATGATAATATATACCTCCATGTTAATAGTTACAGTTGTTTACCAGAGATGGGTGGATTTCTGTATCCAAGTAAGGGGAGAATCTGTTACATCAGGTGGAGAAGTTTATGCATCTTGGAGTTTTATTCATGCGTGAAGAATGTTGAATAGTTGATTGGTACAACAGTACTATGAGTGCGTTACCAGACTGTGGGGGTGAAGTAAAAGATAAGTTATATCACAAAGCTGTATGTTAGTGGTCAGACTATGTCCCCATTCTCACCTATAGTCATAAGCTTTGGCCAGTGACTGAAAGTATGAGCTAGCAGTATAAGCAGAAAAAAGCAGTGTTTTAAATAACTGATTTGTTTGCTGTTGAAATCATTTTAGTGTCTTTTTGCTGTTTTTTTTTTTTTTTTTGCTTTTTAAAAATTTTTTAGTGTCTTACTGCTCTTTTTCTGCTGTTTAAAACATTTGTAGTGTTTCCTGCCTAAATTAGTGTAGCTAGTAGTTGTAGCATAGTCCAGGTACAATTTTGCTGCATCTGTGTCTGTTTGTAGTTGCTGTTATATTCCAAGCACATTTTCCAAGCCATCTTTGATTGGAAGGGACCCTTCTGTACCCTTGAGAGAGAAGTGTGCTGACTGGAATCTGTCTGGTGAAGGGTGATTTGTCTAGGTTTTGGAGTAAGCTTCCTCAATGGCTCTTTTGAGTTTTTCGAAAGTTTTTTAAGTATTTAGCTTCTGGTATTTAAGCCCTGCATTTGAGTGGGTTTCAACTTGTTTGTGCATCGCGCAGCACCATGCACTGCCGCACAATTGTGTGTCATAGCTGGACAGATAATTTCAACAATTTTTCCCTTAGGTACTGCTGTAGTACATTAGTGTAGTCCTCATCTTTAGTACATTTCCGGTCTAAGAAGTGCTGCTAGTGAGCTGTGACCTATTAAACCATCAACCAAAAACCTTGTCAGAAATTTCTCTCTACAGAGCACCTCCTAGATCAGTCCTGAAAGCACCCCCTTTGTGATAACAGTTCTTCAAATCTAGCATTATGGACAGCTGAACTTCCCCTGTTTCTCCAGCCAGACTTGCTGACTTAGGTCTCCTGAGGCAGTGTAGCAACTGCCTCATGTACAATGACAACCCTCTACTAATAACTCATTCTAGTACAGAGTGCAAGAGATGTATCTACACCAAGAATCTTGAATCACTGATTGCTAGCACTCAAAACAGTAACACTGAACAGGTTGTCAACTCACCCACCACTACTCATGCACATAGTACCACTACTCATACACATAGTATGCATCCAACAATATCAATAGGCTGTATAACAGAAGGTAGAAAATCAAGCCAAAAATTAGGAGGTGCAGCACCCAGCAGGATTAATGCACTCTCATCAAACTAAAAAACAACTCAGAGGACACATAAAGTCTACCAAAGCCAAATTTGAGGTAAGTTTAGCCTCTGAGGCCAAAGACAACCACAAAGCATTATTTAGCTATGTCTGCAACCTCAAAGGCAATACACACGTGTGTGCATAGCTCATTGTAAATGGAACCACCTATACTGAGTCAGAAGATATAGGAAACCTCCTGGCTGATAAATTCAGCTCCAATTTTATCCCTCTCTCCTCCTCAACCTTCCCTCAGGAAATACCATTAAATACAACTCCCCCTACTATCACTAGGGAACAGGTCCTTAATGCTGTCTGTAAGACCAAGAACACTGCATCAATGGGCCCAGACAATATCCCAGGATGCCTTCAAAATAGCATGAAACATGATCTATTGGGGCCTCTGGAGTTACTATTTAACTGTAGCTTCCAAACAGGCTTCATGCCTCATGAATGGAAAACAGCAACAGTCATCCCTCTGCACAAACGTGGGACATCTACATTCTCTGGAAACTACAGACCCATAAGTCTCACTAGGCTTATATGTAAAGCCAGGGAAAGAGTTATGTATATGATTAACAGAGATATAGTAAACCTCCAAACACTGGACCCCAACCCAGTTTGGTTTTGTTAAGGGCAGATCATGCCTACTCAACCTGGTGGACTTCTTTGACAAGGTAACCAAAGCAATGGATGAGTGAAAAATGGTTCACACTGCCTACCTTGATCTGGCCAAGGCAGTTAACACAATACCCCACTCAGGCATTGCTGACAAACTCAAGGGGTTAGGTACAAACTCATATGTCACCCATTGGATATCTAACTGGCTTACAGACAGGACCCAAAAAGTTAGAATTGGGGAGTCCACCTCTGCAAAGAGGTCAGTCACAAGTGGAGTCCCTCAGGGATAAGTACTTGGACCGGTCCTTTTTGGCATTTACTTCTCTGAAGTCAAGGCCAATGTCAGTGGTCTCTGGCTGACTAAGTTTACAGATGATCGCAAATTAGGAGATGGCATTGAATCCCACACTGACACAAATGTTCTCCAGGAGGGGCTGACACAGACAAACAACTGGTGACAGAGCCATGGACTAAAACTAAGTGCCAAGAAATGCATAGTAGTATCCTTTGGGAAGTCATCCTCCCCTGGTAACTATCCTACTGACAACACACCCCTTAGAATTGACCTAGTAGTCAGGGACTTAGGGACACGCATAAGTAGTAATCTAATCTTTGACCATCGTGTGTCTACAGTATTGAGGAAATAATTTTATGTTGAGCAACTTATAAACAAAAATATGGCCTTTAATTCCAAGGAAGTCATTGCTCCGCTGTATTTGGCATTCATCAGACCTATCATTGAGTACAATACCCCCTTCTGTGTGTACCTAACCAGATATATCCAACAACTGGAACATCCACAGAGGTTCCTCATTAAAAGAATACAGGGTGTAAATAAAATGTCCTATGCAGACCACCTCAAGGCCCTATCCCTGTATTCTTGCTCCTACAGGCTTTTGAGGAGAGATCTGTGCCTGGCATACAGGGCATTGTCAGATCCCACTCTGATGGGCTTCCTGCATATCCATAAAATAAACAGCACCAGAATTACCCATTCTAAAGACTTAAACCTTGCCTGTGATATAAATAGCACCTGCTGGAAAGACAGGTATTTATCACAGAGACTATCCCATCTATGGAACAGACTCCCCATCCATGTGAAGTAGAGTTGCTCTGTAACGCAATTCAATTGTAACTTGGACAATTGGATGGGGAACAGGAAATTCATCCCTGGTTTGGCACCTATATCTCTAATGGACACAGGCAACCTGTAAATGGTTCATCTCCAGGCCTCTGCGTGTAAATGTTTCATCTCCAAAACCCCTGCTTACACTCATCAAGGGTATCGGAACTTGTCAGAGATTTGGGATGTATGGCTAGGCTTAAAAAGGCCCTTGTGGTCTTTAGCCTAGTAAACACCTATGAACATAAATCAACATATGTGGAGGTTTTCTCAAAAAACTTACCAAAACACCAGAGACATTCAAAACACAAGACTGTTGTTGCAACTAACACAGTCCCAACAGCATGCAAGACACATAGCAACACCAGTGTCTCACCTACCAAGCCCTTAAGGTGTAACACTCGTAAACCAAATTTGTCATTGGAGACTCCATAGTGAGACATATGGATGTCCCACTCACCAGGTTAGATAAGGAGAAAGTCACGGCCAGCTGCCTATCCGGTGCCAGGATTCATAAGATCACACATGCACTCAGGTGTCTCGGCAAAACTACCATTATGACTGGGTCATAGCTCATGTTAGAGTGAACAACCTGAGATGTACCTCATTGGACTATATGACGAGAGACATGTTTGAGTTCTCTGAGTATGTGTCCCAGGCAGGCATGTCCCTGGCCTTGAGCAGCATATTACCCTCGCCTACAGTGATGCCACAGTATAAACAAAAATTATTGATTTCAATAATTGGCTTAGTTTTTGGTGTCATTCAAAAGGGATCCAGTTTCTTACAGGCTGGGATGACATGGTCAACAAACCTCACTGTTTTGCCAGAGACAGTTTGCACCTGGCACCACTTGGCTTTCAGCTGCTGCCAAAGACTCTTGCCTCCTCATAGTACCTTTTTTAGGCAAGATCTCAAAAACAAAATTGCTGACATGGAAATTGCCAATCATAACAAAATAAGGGTTATGCTGCTAAACACTAGGAGCTTAAACCAAAAACTGCACACCTTGGAAGCACTCTTATCATCGGAAAATGTAGATGTCTGTGCAGTCACAGAAACTTGGTTCAAGGCCTCAGAGAGTACCCCAGCCTTGCAAGGCTACAATACCTTCCACACAGTCAGACCACAAAAAAATGTGTGAGAACCAAAGGAGGTAGTGTTCTGTCTGTACTAGAGATAAAGTCACCTCCTGACTAGGAGGACAGGACAACTCCATGGAGTTACTCCAAGTTCAGATTACTGTGGGAAAGACCCCCATTCAAGTTATAGCTAGTTATAGATCCCTTCTATGGATCATGATGTGCACGAGGGTTACTTGACCAAACTGGAGTCAATCCAAATATTGCCAAACACACTGGTCATGGGGGATTTCAGTCATCCCACCATCAACTGGAAACCTACTCTAGCCCTAACTCACTAGCGCAAAAATTCCTTGACTTTATCAATTCAAATGCCCTGGAACAAATTATTCAAACCCCAACAACAGGAACAAACATACTAGTTCTGCTCCTCACTAACATGACAAACAGATGCACCACCACAACTGCCAGACCCTCATTAGTTAAATCTGACAACAAATCAGTCCCCTTCAAACTGGCACTAACACCAGAACATACAAAGGGCAGAGTCAGATTAAAAAACTTCACCAAGGCAAACTGTACCCTCCTAGGGGAAGGTATAAATGCATTCCAAGCCCCACCCAAAGGTGGAATTGGTAATTACACCAATGCTTACACTAAAGCCCTGTACAATCATTTGTGTAAGTGTATAGACTTGGCTTTTCCAGACAGAATCAAAGCCAGAGCCCCAAGTAAAAACAAGCTGCCCTGATGGACATCCAACATCAACAAACTTTACAACAAATGCAAAAGTTGCTGTCTAAGAAAGCTAAGGCAAGGCCCCAACAATGGAAAAGCACTCTCCTCAGCCTCAACAGGCAAATAAGACAACATGTCAAATCCTCAAAGGGTAACTTTGAGAAAAACTTAGCAATCACAGCCAAGGATAACCATAAGGCCTTTTACAGCTATGTATGCAGCCTAAAAGGTAGGACCCAAGCATGTGCCGAACTAGTAACTAACAGCATCACACGCACTGATCCCGCAGAGACAGCAAAACTGCTGATAGACATATTTGGCAAAAATTTCACTCTGTTATCCCCGCCAAACTTATCACAAACCTTGCCCCAAACTTCCCCCTCACCCTACATTTCTGAAGAGCAGGTCATTAAAGCCTTCTCTAAGGCAAAAAAACACAGCCTCTATGGGACCAGACAGCATCCCAGGCTGTCCTCTAAACAAATTAAAACATGAACTAACATCACCATTAATTACCCTGTTCAATCACAGCCTAACCACAGGCTATGTTCCTGCAGAATAGAGAACAGCAACAGTTACTCCCCTCCACAAAGGTGATTTAGCAACATACCCAGGGAATTATAGACCCATAAGTCTGATCAGCCTCATCTGTAAGGCCATGGAACATATGTATCATCATGGACATCATATATAAAGATATAGTCAACCTCCAAACCCTGGATCCAACCAAATTCGGCTTCATCAAGGGCAGATCCTGCCTGTAAAACCTGGTGGATTTCTTTGAAAATGTGACCCACCCAACTGAAGAGGGCAAATCTGTGCACACAGCATACCTCAACTTGGCCAAGGCCTTCGACACAATCCCACACTCAGGCATTACCAATAAACATAGAAAACTGAATATAAACCCCTTTATTGTAAAATGGGTTGCCATCTGGCTCATAAACCATTCACACACTATCAAAGGGGGTGACTCCACATCAACCAGCAGACCTGTCACCAGCAGGGTGCCACAAGGGTCAGTACTGGGCCCACTACTCTTTGCTATATTCTTCTCAGACGTTCAGGCCAAACCTAAGAGGCTGTGGCTGACCAAGTTTGTAGATGACTGCAAACTGGGTGCAATTACTGAATCCCCAAATGATGTCAGTATACTCCAGGAGGGTCTCCTTCAGACCAACGACTGGTGTCTTAGTCACGGTCTCAAACTGAATGCAGAGAAATGCATCATCACTCGCTTCAGTAAAAACAATGTCCCTTCATACTATCATATTAACAACAGTACCCTATGAACCTACAAAGTGGTAAGAGATCTGGGATCGCAAGTAGACTGCGACCTTAACCTTGACCACCGTGTGTCTACTGTAGTAAGGAAGGCATCGTACGTAGCACACTTGATTAGCAAAGGCATTGGCTCTAGAGTAAAGGAAGTTATAACCCCTCTAAACTCATCATTATTCAGGCCCGTAATTGAGTAAAATGCCCCTTTTGGCATGTACAGTACAAAGTACCTACAGCAATTGGAGAGACCTTAGAGGTTTCTAACAAAGAAGATCAAGTGACTGCAGCATGTGCCTTACACAGACCAAGTAAAGTCCATGTCACTATACTCATTATCATATAGACTTCTTAGGGGAGACTTATGCCTGGCTTACAAAGCAATCTCCGACCCAAAGCTAATGAATTTGCTGCACATTCCTAAGTCAAACGGGAATAGAGCTTCCAGGGTCCTAAATATGGTCTGCAATTTGAATCGGACATGCTGGAGGGACAGATTTGTCTGCCAGTGACAGCCACATCTTTGGAATCAGCTGCCAATCCATGTGAAGCAGAGCACCTCTATGACACTGTTCAAAAGGAACCTGGATGAGTGGATGGGGCACTGTAAATTCTTACTGGGGATAGTGCCCACAACCCTCCTGGACATGGGCAGTCATTACTAAATACAATTGTGGGTATTGTAATGACTAGAGTATCTGTGGCATTACATTGGGATGAAATGGCTAGCCTTGAAATGACCTCCGGGTCGATAGCCTAGTAACCTCCTATGATCCTATGAAATGATGTCCTTTCACATGGTATCTGGATTCGCTCTTCATGACAGAATGGGAAGGCCTTGGAGTACACCCACTGCTCTTCTGTGCTGAGGAGAGTCATTTGAGGTCATTTAGGTACCATGTCAGCATACCCATTCGACACCTCCCCTGGGGAAAAGGTCCCTGGAAAAAGCCAGTATACATTAAATGTATTTTATCTGTCACCTTGCCTAGGAAGACTTGGGGATCTCACAGGATGAATTTGAAACTGTTGCTGTACATAGAGAAAACTGGTCTGCCTGTTCACCTTGCTACTACCACGACCCTGCTATGACCCTACCATGATCCTACCGAGGAAAAGCAGTTTAGAAAATGACGGTGAGGAAAGTGTAAGTTCCTTTCATGCAGCCATTACTGGATCCAGTTTTCATAGGTTCATAGGTAGATACTAGGCTGTCTACCTGAGGGCATTTATAAGCCTAGCCAGAGTATGTCGGCTTTCGCTGCCCCATTAATTAATTAACTGAGCCTCTGTCAAGCAGAGCCAATGAAGTGATCCCAGGGGTGTATTTTCTGTTACCCATCCACTCGTCAAGGTTTCTCTTGAAGAATGTTAGTGAGGGGCTCTGCCTGATGTAATTTGGAATTTTGTTCCAAAGCATGGGGAGTCCCTGTGACAGGAATCTATCCCTCCAGAATGTTCTATTTATTGTTGTGGTGAGGTTTAGCTCACTAGAGTGCGTGGCTCGCAGTGACTTGGATTTCTTTAGGTGGAGCATGTCCATCAATTCTGAGTTGGACATGGCTTTGTAAGTCAGGCAGAGATCACCTCTGAGTAAGCGATATGCCACTGAATACAGCCGGAGTTTTTTCAGTCAGGCTGCATATATGTTTAAGACCAGTAATCCTCTTGGTGAGGTACTTTTGTGGTCTTTCCAGCTGTTGGAAGTGTCTTGTGAGGTACATCCCAAATGGGGCATTGTACTCTATGATGGGTCTAACAAGTGACGAGTAGAGGGGCACTATAACCTCTTTATTTCTAGATGCAGACTCTTTAGTAGTAATATGGGCCACATAGAAGGATTTCCTAACTACTTTGGCAATATGATTGTCAAAGGAGAGATTACTATCTACCTGGGTCCCCAGATCTCTTATTACCTCTTCTGTATTAAGGGGGCTGCCACCTGTGTGGTAATTTGTGGGTGTTTTGTTTTTCCCAAACGGGATGACTATGCATTTTTTGGCATTTAGCTTGAGGTTATGACTTTGACACCAGGTGTCCATCTCAGTAAGGCCCTTTTGGAGGATGTCCGTGTCAGCCGGAGAGTCAATTATGGCTCCCAGTTTGCAGTCATCGGCAAACTTGGTTAGCCATAGTCCTGCTGTGTTTGCCTGTACTTCTGAAAAGTATATGCCGAACAGTAGGGGTCCCAAGGCCGAGTCTTGTGGGACACCACTTGTGACTGGTTTAAAGTCGGACCTGGAGCCCACTATTCGTACTGTGTGAGTTCTGTCTGTAAGTTGGCAACCCATCTCATGACGTAGGGGTTTATGTTCAGGCTGGTGAGTTGTTTTGTAATACCTGAGTGGGGAATGGTGTCGAAAGCCTTGGTAAGGTCAAGGTAGGCTGTGTGAACCACCTTTCCTTCGTCTATGGCCTTGGTGACTGTCTCGAAGAAGTCAACCAGGTTTAGTAGGCATGATCTGCCCTTAACAAAGCCAATTTGGGTCGGGTCAAGTGTTTGGAGGTTCCCAATGTCTTTGTTAATGAGTTCCATGATGATGTGCTCCATAGCCTTGCAGACCAAGCTAGTCAGGCTTATGGGGCGATAGTTACCAGGGTCAGTTGTGGCCCCTCCTTTGTGGAGAGGAATAACCATTTCTGTGCTCCATTCTATGGACATGTAGCCTGTGGAGAGGCTGAGGCTGGACAGCATTTTTAGGTGGGGGGTTAGTTCATTCTGTAGTTTGTGCAAGACGCAGCCTGGGACACCATCTGGTCCCATTGATGCTGTGTTTTTGGTTTTTGAAAGGGCTGTTTTCACCTGTGCGTCTGTGATTTTTGGGACACTACACTTTTCCAGTATTGTTGTGGGCCCTTTTGGAGGTGAGAGGGGGGTGAAGTTTGCACTGAATCTATCTGCCAGGATGTTGGCAATATCAGTAGGTTCAGCATATTTTGTGCTATTTTGCACTAGTTCAGTGCATATCTGCGAGTTGCCACTTAGATTCTTAACATAGCTACAGAAGGCTTTGTGCTTATCTTTTGAATCCTTGGCCATTTTTCTTTCGAAGTTAGCCACGGATGATTTCATGAGGGACCTCAGTTTCTAACTGATACTGATCAGGGATGTCTTTCCTTCTTGGGATTTGCTTTTTTTCTGAACTAGTTTCCTCCTTCTATTGTATAGCCTGTTTATTGCAGGGGTCCACCAGACTGGTTTCCTTCTCTTAGAGGAGTGAGTCTTGGTTTTGCTAGGGATGGCATGATCCATGCATCCTTGTAGGTGCTCATAGAGTGCATTTGTAAAGGTTTCTGCATCTTGGGCAGTGTTATCCTTTAGCGTGGGGGCTGTGAAACTTACCACCTCTGTCTTAAGTAAGGTGAAGTTTGCTTTAGAAAAGTTTTTTACTGTGGTTTCCTTAGTTGGGATCTTTCCTTTAGAACTAACACCCACAGGACAGCAAACTTTTTTTTAATTAAGACATGATTTGTCAAGACAAAGTATGTTTAAGTACAAGGGGTACCAGTTTGAAACCATTTACCCAGACTGTGTCAAAAAAGATGATTTCCTTGTAACCAGACATTTTAAATGAGATCTAAGACACACACAACTATTTGATATTCTTGCTAAATATCTATAAAATAGTTACTTACATTTTTGACCCACTACTTTGTCGGCTAACTGGCTTGCAATCTGAGATGAGTTGTGTTTAGCATGTTACTATAGTATGCATTCATGATAATAGCTGCCTTCTAACATATGAAGGCATATCAGGAAAGATTCACCAGGGTCTGTTATTTCTGCAGTTTTTATTCTTTCAGTACTAGAACTGCTTTTTAGTTTCCACTTTGATACTTATTTAGTAAATATTTTCCAAGACAGTTTTCAGAATTGTATCATCCTTTTTCCACATGACAGAGATTTAGCTGTAATTGTGGCTCCCTAACATACTTTAAGAAATGTTATTAAAAATGATTGGTGTTCCCCATCTACTCTCTGCTTTTTCAAATACATAATATCTACCATCGGTTCTTTCATTCTCTGCTTTTACTTCTTATTACGGTTCATTTGTGATCTTTTTTTTTGATTAAGCTAACATGCTTAGAGAATGTGTTTGGGTTTTGCTCAATAGCCATTGCAGGTGACTCTTCCCTATCTATCCACCTGTTATTAACCTCTATATATTTTGCTTTAATTGGCAATAAATTAGCCAATGAATTTCTAACATCTATTTTGTAAAAGACTAGTCCCAATGAGGACCACAGTGGTGGCAGACTGAAAAGGGCAGATCAGCCTTTCCTATTATAAGCAAGAACCACAGACTCTTCTTCTTTCGGCTTTTCCCAGTTAGGGGTTGCCACAGTGGATCACCTGTCCGCTCATAATTGGCAGTGGAGTTTTATGGTGTCGAGTTGCCAGCCCAGTGCCCAACCTTCCACAGAAGGCGCACACACACACACACACACACACACACACACACACACACACACACACACACACACACACACACACACATGCACGCACTCACACCTAGGGCCAGTTTTTAGAGTGTCCAATCCACCTACAGCATGTCTTTGGGATGTGGGAGGAAACCGGAGCACCCGGAGGAAACCCACACAACCACAGGTAGGACATGCAGACTCCGCACAGAAGGCACCCCAGCCAAGGATCGAACCAGAGAACCTCTTGCTGTGAGGCAACAATGCTAACCACTGCACCGCCGTGGTGTTCCAGTGAAATCTAGACACAGCAATGAGAGTACTGTTGCTTAGAGGAGGGTTCAATCCCCACTGGCTCTGTCTTACAGCTGTTTTCATATGTGTAACAGATTAACAGCCATGTGTTTAAATTAAGTATACAAAATTATAGTGAATGTGTGGAAAAGGAAGGAAGATTGGCCAAGTATAAAGGGCACACAAGACACCATAAAGGAGCAGTGGTAGACCAGGAAAAATGTGGAACATGAAGGAAGGGAGGAACACCAGATACAATGAAGAGCTAACTGGATGGAAGTTTGAAAAATGACACAAGGCTGAACAGGTGAAAAAAAACTGTGCCCAACAGCTCAAGCTATAGAGTTGCATACATGCATGCTTATCTGTTGGTGTCTGAAAACTGCAGTTATGGTCAGAAAAAACACAGGAAAAATGTGACTATATTCCATGCAGGACTGCCCTCATTTCATCTTAGAATTATTTACTGATTTGTTCGGATTCAAGAAAGGTATGGTAGTTCTTCTATGCAGATACTTTTTCAGTATTTTTTTGTTCACAGGAATGCACTCTTTTCCTATATGACGTTACACTCCATTTTCTTTCACTGTCTTCTTTTAATGAACTGAGAATGATATTGACCTGGATTAGTGACCGTTTTTGAAGGTCTCTGTAGCAGGTGGTTTGACAAACTGCAAATGAAAACAATAAAATATTTCAAGAAAAAAGGCAAAAATGATATGTAGCAACTGCAGAAAGAACTGCAGGCAGAATACAGGAGAACCACTTAAATCATGCTTTATTTATACATGGTACTAACAACAGTTGCTGTTAAGGTAGGAAAATCCGTGCTAAAAATGTGGCACTAGTATGTCCTTGTACTTTTCATGTTCTCTCAACCACTAGAATAGATAAGCAAGTACAGTTGTTGACATCTGTGTTCAAAAGCATAGCCTGCATTGAATTAGTGGCAGAGAAGATGAGCACGTTCTCTCATTTGCATACATGTATTTCATAAATTTGCATGTTTCCTTTTCCCTCAGTGTCAGTGAAAAAGCATTTGGAACCTTTTAAGCTGGCAGGCAGTTGTACTTTGTTATGCCTAGTAATTACTAGTAATGCATCCAGTTTGTTTTCAGTTTTCTGCTATATCTTTTGAGATTCTGCACAACTCATTACTATTTGAGTGATGAAATGTGTTCAGATGCACAGTGCTAGCTACACAGCAGAGTAATTTGGGTTTATACCAACTTTAATCAGTAACAAATACTTTTGTACATGGACAATTATATGATCCCCCCCCCCCCGCCTTTCTTCTCCCTCCAAACCACTGTCTCTATTTCCTATGTCTTATACTCTCCTGCTTGTATTGTACTTCTGTTTCAGTAACAAGCACCTCTTCTTAACCCTATTTACTGTATCAGCCCACTCTCACCTATATCTTACATCCAGTTATCTTGTCCTTTGCCCGCTATTCTCCGACTAGACTCCACACTATACGTAAGACTTGCCTACATACTAGTCCTTCTTTCCTCTTCTCCTATCTGTCACCGTACTGCTTTTTGTAAATTTTAATTATAATTTTAATTTTTGTATTTGGAGCTTTTCTCCTCAGGTCTCTGCTGAAAAAGGGCACCTGCCCAGCCAGACCAACCCCGGTTAACAAATGGCAAATAAATAAATAAATGATAATCAGGATCACTTAAAAATAGGTTCACCCAACATTGCATTTATGAAACACAAAGTACTAAAAGCTGTCCTCCTAAACACATGCTGTATAAGAAATATTTTCAACAAATAACATGGGGCACCATAAATTCTTACCTGGGATAGTGCCCACAACCCTCCTGGACATGGGCAGTTATCATTAAATGCAATCTTTGGTATTAACTAGTACTTCTACGGTATTACATTGGGTTGAAACAGCTAAGCTTAAAATGCCCTCTGGGTTGATAGCCTAGTAATCTCCTATGATCCAATGATAACCAGTTATCATGTTAGTGAAGGAGTCATACCTGAAACCTAATGATGCCAATTCTTTCTTCCAAAGCAGTGGTGAATACCTCTTATGAAAGACAAAATCAGGATATACTGTAAGAGGTAGGTTTCCTCTGAGGCTGAAAAAGCAACTAACCTTGACAATTCACTAAACAATTCAAACAAGCATGTAAATTGGCTTCTTACAGTTTGCCTATACAATGGATATGTGAGAAGGGTAGCAGCCTAGTGGGGGAATGAATAAACTTTACCACAACATGTACACTATGTGTACGCTTTGTGTAACCTTTCTGAATGGACAACAAAATCATTCTGGCAGAAATGTACCTGAATTCAGAAAGTGTACACGTAGTATACAATTTGTAGTAACCTTTATGAATCGGCCATAGGTATATTGATCTCCACTTAGTTTCTTTATATTATAAACATTATCAAGACCAAACTTCAGTGCACACCCAGTCTCCTTGTGCAGCTTATTACTGATAACCAAAACAGGTTTTCCAAACCATTAATAAATCCTGCATTATTCAGTGATCACTGCACTGCTACAAATTTTTTCACCAAAAGTAAAATGGTGTTGGTTGCCACTACTGAGTGAGATGATTTAAATACGGTCTCAGTCCAAGCTCAGCTTGCGGTAAAAGACTGGAATTCTGCCATGCCTTAAACGGACCATAGTTTGGCACTAGAATACTTCCATGACATAATACTCACTATTGTTATTCTCCTTATTCATTATTTAGAAAAGCTCCAAAGGAGTACAGCTGTAAATGTATGGAGTAATTGTGACAGTAGTAGGGTTTGTGTGTCTAAAGTAACGGACAGAAAACATCAGGCAATAAAGCCAAGGCTGAGTTCCTCTAGCACAGGCTATTAGCAGTACCAACAAACACAGTGGGGTTTGAGCAAGAAATCCACAGCCTAGCAGCTACACTAAAGCCATCTAATAAAATTAGATTACATTACAATGGAAAACAGTTCGCTGCACCTTCAGCAGTACAAAGAGAATTTCCCACAATCGTTGTATGTAAGTCAATAAACCTGGGCCCTAGATGAACTATATCAGTGCACAACCAATGATTTCTCCCCTGCATTCTCCTAGTCAGCCAGTGTTGCAGAGGAAAATAAATTATTAAACAGCATCACTAATTATCAAAAAATAACTGCAGCTACACTATGCTATAAGTTTATCAGAGCACAGAACACAATTCTCGCCATTCAAATCAAAATATTACTGGCTTCTTCTCTTTCTTCTCATGCAGAAATAATTTTCATTAAACTGAGTGCACTTTGCACTTAATGCTGTTTGAAAATCTCTCCACTGCATAGACAAAATAGTGTTGTGATAGTTCCCAGGTGCAAAACCATAAGACAGCTTTTCAAAATTCAAGTTCTTCATGAAACAGAACAAAGGAAATTTACAACAGTTAAAAGCCGTATGTCTGTTGGAAGCAAACTATCCCCGTCATCCAGCAATGGCCTTCCTCCCCTACTCCCTGTTGTTAATATAATCAACCTAATTATTGCTGTACTGAAGAGACAGAGTGTTTTTTTTTTTTTTGCTGTAGAAGCCTACATTACATTGAGTGTATTTTCACATTTAGCGAGTATTCAAAATAAAACAAAACTGCTCTTTATATAAATAAATTGACAATTTTTTTTTTTTTTTTTTTTTACAATTATGAGTGACGAAAGCATTGCTGCAGTGTATAGATCTTAAAAATGCACCTTTTCTGGTCTTAAAGTAACCTTATTTCAAAATGACAGCATTTACAGCTTCTCTGTATTAACATTCACAAAGTCCTCATATCCATATATCATGTCTGTAGTCCAATACAATATGTTTAAAAATATCTGTTATGGATATGTACTTGGAAAATAAATGACATCTACACGTATATGCAAAATCTGGCATTCAGGATAGGCTAGTTTAGTATGTATTAACATGGTGAGTTCAACATTACTGTTTGTTTGAGAGGATTCCTCATAATGTGAGTAACACAGCAGTGCTAAATAACTGCTCAGTGGCTAAACCTTCTTGTAATGTGTATAAGAGCCGATTTATGTATTTAAAACAAACAATACAAGAATAGATAAGACTTAGTATTTTAATTTATACATCCTTTCTCAAACTGCTTTTCAAATGTTATTTCAGTATGTGCGTGACAATAAGCAGGGTATATGGTATTCTTTCTACCCCAAATTAATCAGTTATTTGGTATGATGTTTAACTGTATGGATTCTGCCTTTTTTATTTTTTTCTAATGTTATGGGTTTTATTAATGAAACAAGAATAGACCCATTCCTAAGTCAGGGTATAGTTCAAGGTCAGGAAATACGTTTTGCTTCACTCATTGATTTTTGCCAAAATAGTTCTTGCCTGGACCTGCAATGTACCCAGAATTGTCTCTATCTGGAGCTGATATGGAGTTTGCTATATTAATATTATATATAAGCATGCATGGACACTACTCTTTATTAGCCCAGTTGATCCCATTATTTTGGAGCTCGGGTGTTCTTGTTTGACATCATTTTACTTTCTGCTTGCATATTCTGATATTTTATGACTTTATGTGTCTAACACTGTTTGCTCTAGCTTTTACTTTTGTAATACACTGTAGCTGAAAAATGGGCCCTTGTAGCCTAGAACAATCACCTTAAATTAAAATAAATTAAAAATTAAAGTAAAAGATGCAGCTGAAGTAACAAGGATGATTTAAAAGGCGAGCTTGCCAGAAAGCTGTTGGATTATGAGGTCTGTAGCAGTTTAATATAATCGTAACTAAAATTAGTAATGAATGTGTCAAATAACTGGTATGAGAAGGGGTGCAGAGAAAGATTAATGTCTGAAGCTATAAAGATTTTTATTCATAAGAAAGGTGAAATAAAGTCAGAACTGGAGACCATTACTAATGCTTAATACTGACTACAAATGCATGCAGTGAAGACAGAATCATTTAAAGGAGCTTGAACAGAAAAGGAGGTGGGATGAATGGGAAAGAGGACAGAAAACAGAGCATGTCTGATTATAGTTACAGAATGAATAGAAAGATGTAATAAAATACAGTAGATCCTTGGAAATCTCCAGACCTTTTGAAAAGTATTCTGGTGGAAGATTTAGAAAAAGTGTTAGAAGCTTTATAAAACAGGCAAGTTGATGGTGGTGCAAAGAAGTGTAAAAAAGACCTGTGGTGACACGTATGGCAATTTGTTTAGTATAATGACATCCACTTTAACCTTAATTGGCAGCGTTGTCACCTCACAGTAAGACGTTGTCCTGTTCGATTCCCAGCTAAAGCGTCTTTTGTGTGGAGACATGCGTGAATGGGCGTACCTTCGTTGAAGGTTGTGTGTCAGAGCTGGCAACTCGGCACGTAAAAATCTACTGTCAATCATTAGCGGACCGGAGTTCCACTGTGGCGACCCCTAACCGGGAAAAGCCGAAAGACACAACAACAATTGTTGCAGTAGGGATGCTACATAGGACACTGTAGTCACTCTGAGTAGCTACTTCACTAATTAATCCTGCTTTTACACTTCTTCTTTCTCTTCATCTACTGATAGATCGTGTCAGGCTTTCCTGCCATGATAGCTCATAACTGTCCAGATTTTCACAGAATATCCAGATTTTTGCCTCATATTTTTAGTCTGTTACTTATAAAATTTGTGGTTTTCTGGCAAATGAGTGAAGACTGAATTTACCAAAAACATAGTAGGCATTTCCATTTCAGACTTCTTATCCTTCAGAAAATGAATGGTAACACAAAACCTTTTTTTCTAGCAACTATCCAAGTTTATAAGAGCAATATGTATTTTTTCCTATTTTGGGCCATTGTCCCTCCATTGTTTTTGACTTTGTCCAGATTTCATCTACTAAGAGGTTGAGAAGTATGTTTATTTTATTCTATTTATATTCTGTAACTGAAAAAAACACAGTTTTGCTTTATCAGATGGCATAATACATGGAAAATTAACAGTTGTAACATGCTTCTAGGGATTTGATGGAGCAACATGTGAGAATGTTTTCCAAGACTGTGGAAGTTTACGCTGTTACAATGGTGGCTCCTGTGAGTCACAGAATATCTGTAAATGCCCACCCAAGTTCAGTGGCCCTGAGTGTCGTCTGTCTCATTTTACTGCCTGTAGCAGCAGTCCATGCCATTTCAACAGCACCTGCAATGAACTGGCCAGTGAACCTTACTTTCAGTGTACTTGTCCACCACAGTTCACCGGACACCGCTGCCAGTTTCCACTATGGAATTCTAAAGAAGATTTGCTGAAGACATGCAAACCACTTGCAGCCAATGGTGTTTGCGATCTGGTTTGTAACACCCATGCGATGAGTTGGGATGGAGGAGACTGCTCCCTGACCTTTCAAATGCCATGGATGAACTGCAGCACTGGGCAGCAGTGTTGGCAACGCTTCAAAAATGGAAAATGTGATCCAGATTGCAATACACATGAATGTTTCTATGATGGTTTTGACTGCTTGAAACAGCAAAAGCCATGCAAGTAAGTGTCAACTTATGCCATTGTTACAGTGCAAAAGTGGTTTCCTGTATCCTTATTGTTTTAACTACACAATTTTGTTGTATTATATTTGCATGCATGCAGAGAAAGTACCTTTTATTGAAATTGTCACCTTTCTCCTATTTAGGTCTGGGGGTTGGCAGAGGGTTGGAGTTTTTCATGACAAGGTACATGGTTTGATTCTAATTGAGGGTATGCTTGGCTTAATGGTTGAAGTATTCACCTCATAAACACAAGGCTCAGGCTTTGATTCTTATCTCAGGATAGTGGCTAGACTTAAAATGGCCTTTCACCACAGTTAGCCTAATATTCACCTACGAACTTATAAAAAATGTTTACAATTGTTTACATTCCACAGAAAATATACAGATAAGTAACAGTATAGCTGATATTCTGTTTTCCATTTTAAAAGGTGAAAAACTGATAGCAGTACCAATGCTAAACATCAAAACGTACTTGTTTGTACACAGCATCTGTCTTAGACTTAGGAACACACCTTGTAACTCTAGAAGTCATAGATATCTACATGACGGAAAGGTGACTATGACACTTAGAAACACAGAGTAATAACTGTTCAGTGACAGGTAAACTACACGAATGGTAGTGCTAGTATTTTGGGTGTTGATATTAACAGAGGAGGCACATAACAGACCAAACATTTATGCATGTTGTGGTGCATAAGAATTAAAAGAAGCTGCCATGCTCTGTTTAAGCATCATATAAATATTCATGGGCTCCAGAGTCATGTCATGTAAACAACTTTCACAGCGGCAGACCCTATTTAAGAAGGGAAGAAAAAACATCATAAATTGGATTTATGTAGAGGAAATGTGTTCATTTTGATCCATATTGTGGAAATGTGTTGATCTTGCCTGATACTGCAGTCCTCCCTCCATCAACAGCATGCATTTGAGCGAGCCCTATACAAACAGCATGTGGGTGTACAATATATATTTAAGCTAGCCATTTATAAATTGTATTTTTCTTAGATGAAACTCTGTCTTATTTAGAAATAATCTTGTCTACCTCTTAACTAAAAGGATCACAGAAGTTAGGCATTGTGACTATCTATATTCAGAAAAGTAAAGTAAAAAAGAAATGAATTGCATATTTTGATTTTGATGCCTATGTTTGCAGTAATGGTTTTGTCATTAAGTTGGTCAAATGTAATGCTCACCTTGCTGCTTTTTTGATCTCTGCATATTTCCCCACCAGACAATATTATGACCACTACTGCAAAGATCACTATGCTAATGGGCACTGTGAACAGGGGTGCAACTCGGCGGAATGTGGCTGGGATGGCGGTGACTGTGACTCTGGCCAGAAGGATAATGATGCCAAGGATATTTTAGTCATTGTCATCTCTGCTGCACACACTGGGCTTCTTCACAATGAGACAGGCAGCCTTCTGAGGCACCTGAGCGTGGTGTTACTCACAAACATGAAGCTATGCAAAAACTCAGATAAAAAAGATGTGATCTACCCCTATTACAGTCATGAAGACCTGCAGCATATCAATGTCAGTCAGTGTGACAGCACAGACAGTGGCATAAGGCACACTAAGAGATCGCTTCCTTCAGAAGAAGGACCAACCGATCAGAACTCGTCAGGCAAGAAAGTGATCGGGTAGGTTGGCTCTAAAACAAAATTATCTTCAGAACCTTGCAATTCAGTGATTTTGCATTGTAATATTCATTGTGTACTGCAGCCAGGTGGCACAGTCTGCAAAGGATGCTGTACTGCCAGTTTCCATTGCCTAAGGAACACCAAATTAAATAACTTTGAACAGACTGATGATTTTTAAAAGCATACTGCAGTAACTTTTTATGTATGAAGCATTTACACGTCTTTGTTTGCAGGGCTTAATTCTTTGCAGTGGTAGAGCTAACTTTATTGTTGCAGGACAGATGCTGCCCAAAGACGAAGCAGAGCTTAATATGAAGCTTCAGAGATTAAGCCCCCCTCCATATCCAGCAGAATGTCCTCGTGTAGAACATTCTGTAAACAGCAAAAGGAAAGGAAGTGCTTCAGATGTAAAATATTACATTACCCTTCAAAATGCAATTAGCATTTACCACGTCCTGTCTGTTTTAACTCTTGGCACATAATTTTAGCGCTTGCTTTTACTACATACTCCACATAAACTATGTTTGATTTCTAAGACATGCCTGATATTCTGCTTTGCTTTGTTGCACTTTTCTTCCTTCTCTTTGTTAAGCAGTTAAGCATCATCTTAGCCAAACTTTCCACGTTTAGTAACACTGCAGTAACAGTTTACTTTATTCCCGGACATTTGTAGCAGGTCACTGGCAAGTCAGTCAGCATGGCTTTAGTTGACAATTAGACAACAATCTCTGGATGAGTCCTTAGCACAAAATCAGGAAATCAGTCTATGACATGGGCTTGTGCAGATGTTTTTCATTGTGAGGCTGTGTTGGTAAGGTAACAAACTGTCATTTGCCAGAAATATGGCCTTGGTCAGTGTTAATATGGCTGAGGAGGATGTCTTTATAGTACATGGATAAAGAAGAGCATAGCCTTTGTCTGACAAATATGCATTTTTAAGTATTTCAGCGATTTTCCTTGTAAGTACAAAATATACCTGTTAGTGACATTTTTGTCTTTGATAAGGTCATGCTAATGGTAAAAATTTCAATTTTTCATTTATCGTTTCCTACCTGCATTTACAGCTATTACTGCCAATATTATCTGCCCCTTCCTTTACTACAGATATTGAATAATTGCTCAGAATAAGAAAGGCAGTTCTGTGATATTTTATTGTAGACATATTCATAACCTTTGTTAGAATGCCATCCTTGACTATCGTTTTATTCAGTAAAAGATACAGAACATACAAATTATTAATAAGCAGGCAGGGAAGGGGACAGATCTCATACTAAATGTGATGAAAAGTAACAGGACAGGAAATTAGAAACTATTCTCACCCAGATTGCAAGTTTCTATCAAATGCCATAAATCCATAAAATGCAATCACTTTTTTTGCACTTTTTTGCATGTTAAGATAAGGTTAGGGGTCCTGTTTAGCATTTTAAGTGCATGCTCTTAAATGGTGTTTACAGTAACTCTAAAAACTCACTGCTTGTCAATGAAGGCAGAAAGAATGGGCTTGCCCATTCTAAGGGACTAAGCAGTGGGTCTATATTATGTGATCGAAGAATCTCTTCTTCGAACACATAATAATCGACATGTATACAGCGAACGGCCGCGTCCTTGAATTTTTACCTCAGGAAAAAATTCATGTGGCCATAAAATAAAAAACAAACTTCAAAACACAATTAAGTGGGGGGCTTCGCCCCCGACACCCCTCGATATGGGGGGCTGTGCCCCTCCACACACACACACACACACACACACACACACACACAAACTAAATATACCAACTCCGAGATCACTCTACATTGAAGAAAAGGGCAATTCCTGATAACGGCCAACTGAATTTTTTCCCGAAGAAAAAATTCAAGGACGTGGCCATTCGCATCTTACAGCATTCGCTGTATATGTGTTGATTATTATGTGTTCGAAGAAGAGATTCTTTGATCACATAATATAGACCCCTAAGAGGTGTATACTCAAGGCAATAAATGTAGGTTAGGTTACTTGATAGAGTCCCAGCAAACAATACTGTACATTGCTACCTGTAGGTGGGTGGGACAGTTCTGCTGACATCATCCACTTGTGGGCACAAGAGGATAAGCCAGATAAAGGAAAAACTGAAACCTCCCCAATGGCTGGCTAAATGATGGCCCCTTATGGCCAACTCTTGTCCTTATTGATGCGACAACAAATGGGTCATTGGACAAAAGGGCTCTCATAATCGGCAGGCAGTGGGGGCAAAAAGTATAAAATCAAACCTCCAATAATTCATAGCTGGTGTCAAATTATGAGGTTTAAAGTGAACTACGATGCTTAATGCTAATGCTATTCTTTTTAGTTAATGACCTGTCAGAGACTATTGCTCAACTGCTTCATTTAGCTGGTACTTCTTGGGATTCTGGATCCACATAAATTTACCAACTATAGCAACTCCTTGTAATTGAGACCTATTTTTTCCAAAATGAGGTCGCTGACATTACAAGTGATTGCTCAGTAATGCTGTGCTGGGCTTAGGATCTGAAGTCACCTCAGATAAAATTTAGATTTCTCAGCATTTCTCAATAAAGAGATAGCATTTCAAACAAGCATTCACTTTCTGTTTGTTTCTGAAGAGTTTTGCTTCCCCCCCAAACATTAGGTTATTCTTGTCACTCCAACACATACATACACATCCTCCCAAACTAATTCTGCATACATCAGAGGCTAAAAGGGTCATTTTAGCAAATGGTCAGTCATTCTGAAGCTTTATTTTATTTTTTCAGTTTTAGTGATTTTGTTACTATGGTGTAATTCACTAAACTGCATCCCATGGGTTTTATGTGTCCTACCGACCTTGCAGAGTTCACTGTTCTGTCTGTCAAGGGCCCTGCCTATTTGCAATGTTTTGCTACATTATATAGGATATAATGTGCAGTTCGTAGCAAGAGAAAAATTGTTTTTACTACATATGGAAACGTGAGCTATCTTATTTTTTGCTTGTGCTATTTAAGGTTTCTTGTTTCTCTGTTTTTCAGTAGTACTGCTTGTTGTTTGTAGATGATATTGTAATTCTATAACAGATATGCTTAGCTGAAAATGATCACAACTCACAAATTTTGAGAACTTTGTATGGAAGGAAACTAACCAGTTGTCTTCCTTAAAGGTACATTATGCTCCTGAAGATTGACAACAGACAGTGCTCTCGTGTTCCAGGCACCTGTTTCCAGACAGCCACAGAAGTAGCTGCATTCCTTGCGGCACTGTCTGCCTCTCAAACTCTAGAACACATGCTTCCATTCCAGCTACTGGCTGTGGACTGGGCCAAACAGACAGGTAAGACATTGCTCATTCAGATGATGATTAGATAAGGTAATTAAAGCTTTAGAAAGGAGGAGGTACAGTGGTTAAGGGTCGACAGAGTTTTGACATAGAAGCAAGCCATCATTTCTTTTATAGATAGAATAGGTCTTTCCGACAAGGGTGTAGTGGGTGGAAAATCCTAAGTCAGTGGCGAGGTACTGATATGGAAAGTAGCCTTTCAAGAAGTTTTAATAAGTCATGATTTTAAGAATGCGTTGCATAAAGATAGCACATAATGAGTAATCATGATCCTCATGATACTCTTGAGTCTATTACATAATCAGCTCATGTCGGGAGCAGGTAAAAATTCGGTTATACATTGGAGCATGTTACTTGTAATGTTAAGGTGAGAACATTATATACCAGTGATCTTTCCAGTAATATATGGTTGCATTTACAAGCTTGTATTCAATGCTGAGTTTCTTCCGTGATAAAATTACAGTAGGACAGTAGAATGGAAATGTCCCAAATTAAATGTTTCATGTTATATCCAAAATGTATAAGCTTTTCATAACACACAAAAAAAATCATAGTATATATTGACAGTACACAAAATTATTGTAATTTTGCCTCCAGGCCGGCTAACGATCAAGTCTCTAGGAGCCATCATTCAGACAGCTGTGAGGGTGCTTTGTGCTCTTGCCAGCATCCCAACATTTATGAATCTAACTCCCATCACTGGCTGATGATGTGAGCACTCACATCGCCCATGAGGGCTGTCTATGCCGCCTTATTCTATACATATGTTACCTCCATATGTGCCAACAGGGGTTACCATCACTGGCTTAGGAAGCCACATACACACACACACACACACACACACACACACACACACACACACACACACACACACACACACACTCTCTCTGCACAATAAGCTTCTGACCTTCTACAGGGTCCTGCCATTAGATCAGCGATTCAATTCAGGTGAGAACCACCATCCCTCCTCGCAGTATCAGCATGTCCATCCTTCAACTGCATAAATCCCTAGCTGAATTTGGGAATTTGGGTCAGCTGGCCTGCAGTTAGGGATTTATCCTCCAAACCCAAACCTGTTATAATATACAACCACTTCCCCTAGGCTACAAACACCTGCTTACTTTTCACTCCCCCTTATACCCTACAGTTAAAAATCTCCCAAATCAAACATGAACTATCATCAAAAAACATTAATACTAGCTACAATAACCTCTTTATTGACAATACTCACACACACAACCTCACTCCCACCACTCACCCCTACAGCCTTTATCTCTACATATACATTTACTTCCAACCACCAATCATTCCATCATAGCTTTACAAGTATCTCAGTATAACTTACCCTATTATGCTATTCCAAAATACCTAGACTCTGCACACAATAAACCTTTCCTCTTACCTCTCACATCTACCTCACTAAAAAACAGATAAATATATTCTGTTATATAATCTCTCTCTTGTTATAATGTGGTGACATTCACCCTAACTCTGGTCCTAAAAATAAAAACAAGCCAATATAACTGCTACTAAAGATCTAAACTTTATGACCCTTTACATTAGAAGTGTAGGCAATAAAATATGCACCCTGCCTTATTAGCCTTTACTGAAACCTGGCTAAAGCCCAACCTACAAGACTCAGAGCTGTTACCTCCCAACTGCAGCATAGTTGGACTAGACTGAAAACAGAGAGGCGGAGCTTAGCACTACTTTATCCAGCCAACTTTAATATCAAACCATTTACTTCTAAACCCCCTACTTTTTCCACAGCAGAAATACCCATATCCTTCCTTAATCTAAATAATTCAAAGCAAATCTGCATCATTGTTCTGTATACACATTGTATCCTGGACTTCCCAAACAATAAAACATGAGACCAGTTTTTTAGGAGACATTACCACAGACTGGCAATATGTATCATCCCAGCATCTGACAAATAACATCAACCTATATGTTTTTTCTCAACTAATCATCAATCTCACTACATATAATAAACAGTACACTCAACCATCTACCCTAGACTGGATACTAGTATCACATCCCTCTAACTTATCATCAACCTCACTACATATAATAAACAGTACACTCAACAATCTACCCTAGACTGGATATTAGTATCACATCACTCTAACTAATCATCAACCTCACTACATATAATAAACAGTACACTCAACAATCTACCCTAGACTGGATACTAGTATCACATCCCTCTAACTTATCATCAACCTCACTACATATAATAAACAGTACACTCAACCATCTACCCTAGACTGGATACTAGTATCACATCCCTCTAACTAATCATCAACCTCACTACATGTAATAAACAGTACACTCAACCATCTACCCTAGACTGGATACTAGTATCACATCCCTCTAACTTATCATCATTAGCCTCACTACATATAATAAACAGTACACTCAACCATCTACCCTAGACTGGATACTAGTATCACATCCCTCTAACTTATCATCAACCTCACTACATATAATAAACAGTACACTCAACCATCTACCCTAGACTGGATACTAGTATCACATCCCTCTAACTAATCATCAACCTCACTACATATAATAAACAGTACACTCAACCATCTACCCTAGACTGGATACTAGTATCACATCCCTCTAACTAATCATCAACCTCACTACATATAATAAACAGTACACTCAACCATCTACCCTAGACTGGATACTAGTATCACATCCCTCTAACTTATCATCAACCTCACTACATATAATAAACAGTACACTCAACAATCTACCCTAGACTGGATACTAGTATCACATCCCTTTAACTAATCATCAACCTCACTACATATAATAAACAGTACACTCAACCATCTACCCTAGACTGGATACTAGTATCACATCCCTCTAACTAATCATCAACCTCACTCCATATAATAAACAGTACACTCAACCATCTACCCTAGACTGGATACTAGTATCACATCCCTCTAACTTATCATCAACCTCACTACATATAATAAACAGTACACTCAACCATCTACCCTAGACTGGATACTAGTATCACATCCCTCTAACTTATCATCATTAGCCTCACTACATATAATAAACAGTACACTCAACCATCTACCCTAGACTGGATACTAGTATCACATCCCTCTAACTAATCATCAACCTCGCTACATATAATAAACAGTACACTCAACCATCTACCCTAGACTGGATACTAGTATCACATCCCTCTAACTAATCATCAACCTCACTACATATAATAAACAGTACACTCAACCATCTACCCTAGACTGGATACTAGTATCACATCCCTCTAACTAATCATCAACCTCACTACATATAATAAACAGTACACTCAACCATCTACCCTAGACTGGATACTAGTATCACATCCCTCTAACTAATCATCAACCTCACTACATATAATAAACAGTACACTCAACAATCTACCCTAGACTGGATACTAGTATCACATCCCTCTAACTTATCATCAACCTCACTACATATAATAAACAGTACACTCAACCATCTACCCTAGACTGGATACTAGTATCACATCCCTCTAACTAATCATCAACCTCACTACATATAATAAACAGTACACTCAACCATCTACCCTAGACTGGATACTAGTATCACATCCCTCTAACTTTTCCTCAGCTAGTACATATCCATACTCCCTAAGTGACCACCTACCAGCTTTTGCCATCCGAGCTAACACCCACATACCAAAAACACACTCCCTAAAATCAGTACGTAACCTTAATAACTTCCCAAAAGAAAAGTTCAATGAACTACTTTGCAAAATAAACTGGTTACCACTAAAGGAGCTGCCCCTAGTAGAGGGAGTTCACTATTTGAGGAGGCAGTTCACTATTACAGGAGGCAGTTCACTATTACAGGAGGCAGTTCACTACTTCAACAATTTCATAACATTACTCAATACCTTAGCACAAATCCGTTTAAAAAGAATTAAAAAGAATCCTGTCCCATGGCTAATCAAGAACAGTAAAAATGTTAATGAAAAAAGGGATGAAGCTTAGAATATATGGAAAGAGAGGAAAAAGAATAAGATCTAATCCATTTTAAACAACTTTGTAACCAAGTAAAAAACAAGTTACCGGAGATAAACAAATTTACTACACACACCTACAGTAGGAACATAAAAGTAATCCAAAACAATTCTGGTCCTCAGTCTGAACCTTATTGCATTCAGGCACTGAAACTGACCCCAGCATATCCCTCGACACCCCTCCCTCCATCTCAAATTCCTGAACACGTTAACATCCATCTCATAAAATCCATAGCTGATCTGATCGCTAAAACCACCAACACCTGCCCCTCATCCTATCCAACTTCCCTGACTGATATTGATTCCCCTGGCCCAGACCCACTCCACCTTCAACGCACAAAACCCCTTTCTAGAAACCATACCACTTTCTCTCTGCAACCTATACCTACAAGCCTCATAAAAAGATTACTATACAAACTTAAACCATTCGGCACCGCTGCAGATAACTTCCCTCCCTCATACCTAAAATTAGCTGCTGACTCCATAGCATATCCAGGCAGCATCCTAATCAATCAATCACTATCTCAATCTATAGTTCCTGACATCTGGAAAAAGTCCCATATAATCCCCATTCACAAAGGAGGAAATTACACTGACCTTACACAATTTCGACCCATAGCCTTACTTTCCGTCATCTCCAAAATGATAGAGAAATGTATTCATCTTCATCTTATGAAATACTTACAGCAAAACAACCTATTCACAAACATACAGCATGAGTCCCATCCAGGACTTTGTACATCAGTAGCCCTCCTAGTTTTTATCGAATCAGCAAACAGAGATAGAGATACAGGTTGCCTTGACTCTGCTGTATTTCTCCACCTCTCAAAGGCATTTGACACTGTTCTGCCTTCATTACTCATAAACACGCTCTCTAATTTAGGTCTAACCCCCCTACCCTAAAATGGGTCCACAGTTACTTAATCGAAAACAGGCAAATCTCCCCCTTTCTACTTAACCCAACTGGAGTCACACAAGGATCTACCTTAGAACCCCTACGTTTCAACATATTTACAAATGACCTATGTACCGCCTCCACTACTGGAACACTCATACCATATGTAGACAACTCTACAATAATCTGCACTTCACCCACACTACCCCAACATCTCTCTATTACTCAACAAACATTTTCTGCCCTAGAATCCCAGTTCAGTGAATATCAACTGTTTCTTAACCATAAAAAAATTAAACTGCTTCTTTTCCAGCCAAAACACTGCTCTATTGAACTAAATAATTTCAAAATCTATTCTACTGACAATACCACTATTGAAATTATAACCACACTAAACTTCCAGGTGTTGTCATAGATGATCTCCATGTTCAACAAAATATAAAGAAAACCCCACCAAAAACTTGGGACACTTTACAGAAACAAACACCCCCTAAAACCATGTACCAAAATTAACCTAGCCACTGCTCTGTGGCACACCTATACTTACCAACCTACACATCTCCACTAGATCCAAAATGGAATAGTGTTACAACAAAGTGGCCAAGTTTGCCACCAATGCAAAAAACAGAACACATCACTGTACAGTACTACAAAAACTAAACTGGCTAGAACTCCCCAGTCAGCTACTTTATATCCATTTATTAACACTCCACCACATGGTCTACAAACCACTCTCATGTCCAACCCTAAACAATATCATTAAACCTTACAACCCAAACAGAACCCTTAGGTTCGAAGAGCAGAAGCTCCTCACTATCTCCAAACCCAATAAAACTGCTGGACAGAATCTGTGCTCTCACTATGTAGCAAAAGCTTGGAACTCACCCCCACTACCAGTAAGAAGTACGTCCAACCCTGTAGCCTTCAAAACGTTACTAAAACAACATATGTATAACTCTTGGCAATGTCCGAACACAGATCCAGGCTACTCTCTACCTTTCTACAAGCTAACAACTCCCTCAACTCCACACTAACATCTCCACACTAAGACTACCCCCCCCTTAACTCCTCTACTTCACTCCACCTACCTTGTACCCCTCTCCATCCTGCCAAACTGTCCCACACTCCCTCATTCCCATTCACTATCCCTACATTTTTTAGCTCATTTCCAAACCTATGTATGCGTGCTATCTATAAGGGCAATTCGACAGTCAGCTTACTACTGTTTTACCACCTCCTATGTAGAAATGTCTTGTCCCCAGTCTCACGACTATGTAGATATGACCTGTAATTATATTCTACTGTAAATATAATGTTTACCTACAACTTGTAAAAAGGCTTTAGCCATATGCCCCTTCTTAATGAATGTACTATTTATATTACCAGTTTTTGTTATTGCTCATTTATAATGTATTCTATACTGCACTGCTTACACTATGCAAAAAAGTTTGCCATTTGCTGTCTGTAACTACAGCTTTTCTTCCTGGGCATCCACTGAAAATGGATTCTTTCTGACCCAGTTGGACCATCCCGGAAAACAAATGTAAAATAAATAAATCTCTCTTCATGGGTGCAGGCAACAGCACTCTTTTTTTTTTCTTCTTTTTTGTGAACTTGCATTTTTGTTGAGTAAGTGACTATAGGCATTTAATTGTCTCTTATCCAGTCACGCCATGTGGCTGTACTCCTTCTGAGATAGCAATATTTTGGAGTAAGGACATTTTCCACTTACCCCCAAGACTAAGGAATCCCAGATTTATCTCACACATATACAGTAGTTGGGGGGTTGAAGTATAACCACCCATAAGAAGAGTTTAAATGTGCTTGCCCCACTAGAAATATTCTGTATTTGTTTGTTTTTAAGTTGATATATTGAGAGTTTTGCTGTATTGGAGCTATGTTTTGCAGCGTGGCATTTTAGGCCCCATTTAACTGCCATAAATCCTTTCTAATATTAAAAACTTTAAGGCTGATCATCCACAGCAGAAACACTGACACATCCAGAATCCTATGACATGTCAAAAAAGTCTAAAAAAATTATGTTAAACAGATCATTAGTCTGGAGTACACAATAACAAAAAGATATTGTAGAAAACTTTTGGTACACTGAAACTTATGGGAAATCATTTGTTGCAGTGGCTTGCAGCTACAACAAAACCATGCATGTTAGCCTAACAGATTTGTTGTTGTGACTGTTTTTAATAAAAAAATTACCTTTATTTATGCTTTCCTTAAATGTAAATTGCATAAATATATGCGTGTGAATTCTAGTCATACAAAATATACATCACTATTCAATGAAGAACTATGGCTGGTGTGTTATTATTATACTTTGTAGACAATAATATCATGTATAATGCATCTGTGATTAAAAAAAAAAAAAACATTTTAATTCTAAAATATGCTTCCTAATACCAGCATTAACTGACAGACAGATACTTCACCATGAGCTGTCAAATTGCAGGGCAGTATACAGTATTCGACTTCTTTAATATCATGTCAGTACCATAATCAAAAAACATATGCTTTCCATGTATCAGAAATAATTTTTGCTATTTACTGATTTTGTAGAAGATGTACAGTGTCCTACTGAAACCAACTAATTGTTTGAACTATAATCTGAAACAATTCAAACATAACAGCCTTTTAAAATATAATAATAACCATCTCCACCAATCATGAGACCCACCATCCACCAGTTACAGTTATTTACCCAACTCACACACCGAACCTTTGCCTGTACCATTCTGGTCATACTTTTTGCTCCCCTAAGTATTTCTTCTCCATTCCTTTTTATCAGGCAGTAATATACTTAATATACTTTCAAAGGTGTCTTTAAATAATTCATTCTATCACATAAGCTCATAAACTCCTATGGTATTAGAGATGATAAACAAAGGGATAAGAGGTGGTGATGTCAGAAATTTAACGGAGATGGCTGAACAAAAATGGATTCTGTTTTTTAATGCAGATAGACCACCTGGTCTAAATGGAGTACTATCACTCAAACCTTCTCTGAAGGCACGTCCATTGAAACATTGATAGATCATTTTATCATGTGCAATTAATGGGTTTTAATGGTGTGTGTATATATTCTTTTTTTATTATTTTTTATATTTATATATATATATATATATATATATATATATATATATATATATAAAATATATATTTGTATGTATTGCAGAGCATTGTTTCTGCTTATTTAAGTGTTCTATATTATCTTATTTTAGGTTGCTGCTAGGCTTTTTATTGGTACCTAGAAAATGCTAGCAATTGATTGGTTAGCTATTCTTTTAAATGTGTTGTATTTGATAGTTGAGGTCAGTCTGATGAAGTGATTTGAATTATCGCAAAAGCACTTACTTCCTTTATATAAAATAAACTTGTTTTTGACAGCTGTGTTGGTTTGGTACTATTTTTTATTATTTTTATGTCAGTTTCATTTTATAAGCACCACACCTTTAGCTTGGTCACGTCTATTTATATATTTTACTTTTTATTAAGATTCATGCTTAAGTAGAATCTCAGTTACATATTAATGAATTATATTTGTAATAATAAAATGCTTTAAACCTCTCTTTTTACCCTACTTACTGACTTTGAGTACTCATCCTTCTTCATTAATGGCTGACAGGTAGAGAACACCATCATCTTTCATTAGACAAACAGCTTTTGATCATAGTTATAAAACAACAAGCCTTTTGCCTTCTTTTTCTTCTTTCGCTTTTCCCGGTTAGGGGTCGCCCCAGCGGATCACCTGCCCGCTCATGATTGGCAGTGGAGTTTACAGTGTCGAGTTGCCAGCCTGGTGCCCAACCTTCCACAGAAGGCAAACGCATGCACACAGTCACACCTAGGGCCAATTTAGAGTGTCCAATCCACCTACAGCCTGTCTTTGGAAACTGGAGCACCCAGAGGAAACCCACGCAAACACAGGGAGGACATGCAGACTCCAGACAAAAGGCACCCCAGCCAAGGATCGAACCGGAGAACCTGTTGCTGTGAGGCGGCAATGCTAACCGCTGCACCACCTTGGCCGCCCATCAAGCCTTTTGTTTGTTGACTATAAAATATTTTACTTCTTCGTCCAGCAACCTTAGTGTCCATCCCACTTCCAATGCGATCCCAACATCTCCTTATCATCTTATTTAGATAGGCCAGCTTGGGGATTTCATTAGAATCTAAAACTTAATTTAAAATAGTCTTACTTCAAACATGTGTAAATCCTCCTGTATACACTCAGGGTACCCCCTCCATCAGCTAATTATCAAATACCCATTATTTTGTAAGATACCCAAAGCTTAGTGCCCCTGCAATATGGAAATCACATGACAAAAATCTGCTATCTGGGGCAGCTCAACCAACCATATAACTCTACCAAGACTTATCTCAATATTTACTATAGAGCTGACTAGCAACCTATTTCACATAAATTAAGTCCCACAATTCACCAAGCATTAGCATACCAACCTGTGCTAAATAATATGCAAAACTATCATCTGAACAGCTGCACAACACTAGTGACCAAGGAAGAGAGAAGATTTATCACCACCCTTTATTCTCCACTCATATCACATTACCTGTATTTATCACCATAGCTTATTCTCCACTCATATCACACTACCTTTAATAAATATAAAGGTCACAAGTATCTCCACTCATATCACACTACCTTTAATAAATATAATGGTCACAAGTATCACCGCTCATATCACACTACCTTTAATAAATATAAAGGTCACAAGTATCTCCACTCATATCACACTACCTTTAATAAATATAATGGCCACAAGTATCACCGCTCATATCACACTACCTATAATAAATATAAAGGTCACAAGTATCTCCACTTATATCACACTACCTTTAATAAATATAAAGGTTACAAGTATCTCCACTCATATCACGCCACCTATAATAAATATAAAGGTCACAAGTATCTCTGCTCATATCACACTACCTCTAATAAATATAAAGGTCACAAGTATCTCCACTCATATCACGCTACCTATAATAAATATAAAGTCACAAGTATCTCCACTTATACCACGCTTCCTATAATAAATATAAAGGTAAAAAATATCTCCACTCATATCACGCTAGCTGTAATAAATATAAAGGTCACAAGTATCTTCACTCATATCACGCTTCCTATAATATAAAAGTCACAAATATCTCCACTCGTATCATGTTACCTGTAATAAATATAAAGGTCAAACATATATAGCAACATAAGGAGCATAAGCAGTAACCACTCTGTTATTAGACTTTTTTATTATATCTATCACATTCATAAAATATTCCTGAATACCAAGAAAAGCTATTCTTAAATTCCATTCAGCATGACAGTCAAGCTCCCACTTCAGCTGTTCTATAAACAAAAGTAATCATATTTGCAGCATAAGCCCAGACCCATTCATTCTCCACCGGGCAAAGACTGTTTCCCCTCAGGAAAGCTTTTGGCCCACTCTTCAACTGAGGAATGGGTAATACCCCCTGAGATGAGACCCCAGCAGCCTCATCATTGTTCTTAAAGTCAGAGTGAAACATCCCCATTGAAAAATAAAGCTTTATATATTGCTTGGGGGCAGCCTCATATGATTCCATATCATACAGGCCTGATAAACCTGTACATCAAACTGAACAGGCACACATGCCTAAATGTTTCTCGACTTTAGACATTATAGATTTAATTGTCATCCGTCTTTAAATATTTTTAAACAGCTACAGAAAATTAATATAATCTGCACTACCCAACATTGACCTAGTATGAGACCCATCAATGCACTTTAGACTTAAAGTTTCCTCTCTCTCACCTAACCATCTACACACTCATATAAACACAATTCAGTAACATCCCTCAGGGAAGGTACACTACTAGAAAAAACAAGCAACTGTTATAACAGGCAAAACTTCCTTCAGAAAGAATGGCAACGTATTTGACATAAAATTAACTGATTATTTAATATGTTTACTTAGTCAGATGAGCTGTGCAAAATGCTATTCTTCTCTCATGTGGTTTAGAAGAGAATATATAAAAGCATTAGCAATTCCTCTACATCCTTGTAACCTAACGTTATTTTCCCTTCTGATAGAACCTGCTGAGAGTAGCCCATTTCGTTGGGAACTAATTTACAGCTCAATTGCTGCCGGCTTGGCCATCACCTTGGGAGTGCTGATTGGGACACAAATTGCCCGTCGAAACAAACGCAAGCATGGTGCACTCTGGCTTCCTGCTGGCTTTACCAGACATCGCGTCTCCAATGACCGAAGACGGCGGGAACCACTGGGAGAAGATGCCATAGGACTAAAGTAAGTTTGCCCAAATGCATGTTGGTATCAGAGTGACCAAGGAACATAGTATCACTGTACCACAGCCATACTGGGTAGTAGATGGCACCTGAATACATGGCCTGACACTGCACTGTACTCTGAGGCTTATATATTTGCACAATAATGCCGTAATATCAAAGCAGTCTCTGCATATTATTGTAATTTCTGTAATTATCTGACTTATTTGCACAGGACTACTAACATAACAAGTATATCAGAAATGGTGGAACATAACAAATGTAAACGTTGTCAGATTCCTTTGCTTCAGTAATCAAGTCATTATTTATCGTAATGTACTAATCAATATAATCTGCAAAAGAATCTATGTTGTTTCATTCAAATTCTGCAAGGAGGTAGGAAAGGAAACAATATCCCTGCAAAAAAAAAAATCACTTATGTAGGACCACGTCTTTAAAGCAATACCAGCATTTTTACTTGATAAAGGAGCGACTTACATAATTAATGCAGTGTTATTGTTGGCTTCACCATACTTTAAATTCTGTATGATTATTTATCATAACCCTAAGGTATATGCTGAACAATTATGCCTATGTCTGATGGTGATATAAAGGGAGTGTTCTATGAAGAATTGTCAACACTTATTGAAATACTGGAGCTTTATTAAGAAGCTTGCAAAACTGAAGGTACACAGTAAGTACCAAGCTTGCTTATTATTATGAATACCAAAATATGTAGGATACTGTTCAGCATACTGACTGACACCAAAAAAGCCAAGTGGAAAGTAGTCATTTATACAGATTGCAAAACATTTACAAAACCACTGAGATCCAAAAACCTTTAGAACCTGTACAACAATACTGATTCCATAGAGTGGACAAAAGAATATATGAAAAAAGTCCAGCATATGTCAGAAATGTGCAGATTAAAACAACATTGTCAGTCCGTAGAAGGACAAGATGAGGCACAAAGAAACAGACTTATATGCAGCATGCACCATCAGGGCAGACAGAAGAAAAGCTGCAACCACAGAAAGTCTTAACACTAGGGAGGGCACTATACACAGCATTGTCCATAGCTAGTGAGTTACAAAAAGATTTGGTTCTGTGCACTGTTAGTGAATCACCGTGTAAACACATGCAAAAGTGCACTGTTAGTGAATCAGCCTGTAAACAGATGCAAAAGCAATGTGCTGTTGAGCTACAGCAAGATCAGATTGTGTCCACTGCTAATAAATTAACCTGTAATGCACATGAAAGCAAGCAGGTTTTTGTTGTGGCAAGAGATTAAGAATAACTTGTGATGGTAGAGTCAAATAAAAAATTAAAGAAAGTTCCAGAAGAAAGGATACATTGAAAGAGAATATGACTTAAAGAATGGTAAAGAAGCACAAATGGCAAGGTGACCAACGGTCCCAGTTTTTCCAGGACAGTCCCAGTTTGGAAGTCTCTGTTCTGGAATCCCAAACATTGTCTTTGGGAAGCAGAAATGTCCCAGTTTAGTCTGAATGGTTTCTAGCATTCGTAGTGCTGCTTCAGTGAGTGAACCAAAACAAAAACTTCAGGCAGTTTCGTGGACGACAAAAGATTCTGTTAGATCCACAGTCAGACTATAGACAAGGCAGGTGGTGGGAGAGTTATATCCATGATAAGAAGAGGAGCTCCTTTAGTAATCCAAGAAGAAAATATATAAGCTGAGCAGGTACATACGATCTGTGTCTATTGGATGGCAGAGCGGATTACTTTAGCAAATGTTTACTTGCCCCCCCCCCCAAACAAATTTAAATGAGATAAAATGAATGTTGCAGACTGTTAGTTACACAAACCTCTTGATGCTGCTGCCAAGGATTACTCTCACTCATCTCTTTCTCTCTCTGACACACACACACACACACACACACACACACACACACACACACACACACACACACAGACACACACCCATATATATTTATAGCCTTGTCCAGATTTCTTGCTGTAAGAGGTTGAGAAGTATGCACAAACATCTTAATAGCTGCTAGGGGATCGCATGCTCGCTGTCACTCTTCACTCTCTCTCTCACACACACAATGTTGCTCAATCGCTCTCACTCTGTCCCGATCTCACACACACACACATGCACGCACGCATAGACACGCATAGTCACTTCATCATTCATACATGTATTCACTCGCACACGATCGCTCTCACTCTCCTGATCTCTCACACACAAACAGTCACTCCCTCGTTCATACATGCAGTCACTCACACATCACTCTCACTCTCTCCCAATTTCTCACACACACACATTTTCTCATTCATATATTCATTAACTCACAATTGCTCTCACTCTCTCCCAATATCTCACATACACAGTCTGCCGCTCTCACTCTCTCTCTCAATCATACCTCTTAAAATACTTCTCAGATTTTCACAGAATGTCGAGATTTTTGACTCATATTTTAAGTCTGTTCCTCATAAAACTTATGGTTTTCTTGTAAGTCAATAAATAATTAGACATTTGATCGTCATATCCTTCAGGTAATTCATGTTAACACAACACCTTTTATTCTAGTAACTTTCTAAGTTTATATTATCAATATTTAAAATGTATGCATATTTTTGGGTCTTTGTCCCCCCATTATTTTTGGCTTTGTCCAAATTTCTTGTGCTGGGAACTTGTGAGGTATGCTCTTAACTGTACAGATTTTTGCAGAACGTCCAGATTTTTACTTCATAGTTTTGGTCCATTTCTCATAAAATTATGGATTTCTAGCAAATAGTTGGCAAATCATTGAGTATTTACGTCAGAAAATATTGACAGACATTTGAGTTTCAGACTTAAATACCTTTCAGAAAATTTGTGCTAATGTAAAACCTGCTATTCTATCAACTTTCTAAGTTTGTAAAAGCAGTATTTAAAATGTGTCCCTATTTTTGGTCCCCCCCCCCACTATTGACTGCTCTGTGACGCTTCCTCACCCAGTATCACACTATGTGGATTCCATGGAATGTGTTCTGCGTAACAGACACACTGGTAATGAACAGAGAAGAAAATTGTTTTCTCAGCAAATTACCTATATAGTCAATTCTCTTGGTGCATAGCATACCTCTCAACTGTCCAGAATGTCCAGATTTTTGCCTCATATTTTTGGTCTGTGTCTGATCCTCATAAAAATTATGGTTTTCTGGTAAATCATTGAGGACTGAACCAACTAAATAATGTCATACTTTTGAGTTGTAGGCTTCATATTCTTCAGAAAATGCACACTAACACAAAATCCTGTTATTCTAGCAACTTTCTAAGGTTAGAAAAGGAATATTTTAAGATCGGTCCCTGTGTTTGTAAAGATGTCCCCCAGAATCTTTGAATTTAATGTTGCAAGGCATGTTCCACATGTATGGCGCAGGGATTAGTGTAGGGCTGTAGGCCTATAAATAGGCTGCAGCTTAAGTGTCCCAGTTTAGGTCATGTAGCAAAATGGTCACCTTGACAAATGGTAACAAATGAAAATGCATAAAAATTCACAGAAAATAGGTAAGATGCACAAAGTGGGCAATACCTAGAGTGAAACTGATTCAGATAACATGAAATGATGCAAAAGCTGAACCATAAGAGATACTGTGCTTAGAATTACAAAATGCCACTGAAAGAGACCATAAAATCATATGGCTTCTCCCAGAGGTGGCAGGGGTAAACTGAAAATGTGTCTATATCATATTATCAAATCGCACAAATTGTGAACACTCATAATATCGAGTGTACTGGACCTCGAAGTGCTTTTTCTGAGATTGCGGTACAGTGAAGAATGGGATATTTGCCCTTTCCTCACTGTAGTGCAATCTCAGAGTTGGAATATATATTTAGCGGGGGGGGGGGGGCACAGCCCCCCACAATAGGAAGTTTGAGGTCCGGTATGTTTGATATTATGAGCATTTACAATTTGTGCGATTCGCTCATATGATATAGACCCACTGAAAACTGAAGTTAGATACTGTAGCCTCATTATCTATTATTTTTCCACTAGAAAGCTATTTATTATTTAGTGGCATTCATTTACCAGAAAAGTACAATGGAGCAGTGTTCTTTTTCCAGAGGATGCCCGGAGAGAAAAGCTCCATTATACAGACATCATGGATATCATTTGCATTGTTTCAGCATTTATAGCCAGATTCGTTCATGAGTAAGAGTTCCATTATTCAGACATCCTTGCCATCAGTTACATCATTCACAACAGTTTAAATTAAAAATAACTGTTACATGGGTTGTATATGAATACATTGAATGACTATATGATTGTCAGGTTTTACATAAGAATATTTGTCACTGATATCTCAGATCAATCATGTACAATTACAGAGATATAACCCTTTGTTTAATGTAACACTAGTACTTCATGGCAAACAATATACATTTTTTAAAAAATCTGCAATATAAAATCAGCACCTACAAACAGACAGACCAACCGTTGGTTTTAATACCAATTTATAGCCCATTGCCTACCAAACAGGTATTATATTTTAAATTTTTAACTCATACCATTTATCAGATATTATAAATCTAATGAAGTGTGTTTGCAGTAGAGAATTTGGAGAAAAGCTCTCGGGAAGCAAGGAATTTCCTGGCTTAGAAGATCTCAGGAAGTAAAGGTGTTAATTTGCTTGCTGTTGTTCTAGATTGGATGAGCTAAGTCTGCCTGTAATAATCAGCCATATGGAATAGGTACTGTTCAGTGGCTTAATGTTGTTGGATAGCATAGGCAGACATATCATGTTTGATTCAAGGTCTTTAAAGAAAGCCAAACATACTTTTGAATAAACTGACAGACAGGCCTTCAGTCTGATCAGGGAGTGAAATACAATCTGAGACATTTAGCTTGACCTGTGAAGTAAAAAAATGTAATCAATATCTGTACATCAAAAAATGCACACCGGTAATGGATCAGCAGCCATTGATATCTATCTTTTCACCCCATGAAAATGGTTGCTTGTAATGACAGTAACACAGCAATAGCATTTGGCATTGTTTTTTCTAAGTACATTCTCCTGAGACTGTATTCAAAGGGACTGTGTAGCATCATAATGCAGGTTAACTATTGTGGTGGCTTTATAAGAGCAACTAAGATGCCAGAACTAGGCGATGACATTACATTTGTGCAAAAGGTCATGTCAGCGAGATGTGAAGGGGTCTTTCTGAAGAGGAAAGACAAAGGGGAAAGGAGGAACTACATGCAGCAGATTGCAGGGACTAACTACCCTCTGGATCTCTGAAACCACTGTTTCCACAGAGAAGGTTGTGGAATCATAAAATGGACTTCTGAAATGGGTGTTGGAGAGTAAATCCACAGAGGCATTTGGAATGGGTGATGGAGAATAAATCCACAGAAGCATTCAGAAAGGTACGATAAGTGGAAAAATGGTAAGGGCTGGGAAAAATGGGGGAGAGGTAAAATGTTAAGGGAGTTAAAATGGCAGACTGTATAGGATTGCTGTCTCTTTCGGCAATTAGACTAATGTATGATAAATGTAAAGTTTTGTCAAAGGGATATACTATTGGCATAAAGGGCTTGCCTGGACTAGACAATTTACTGTATTCTGTATTTGCAGTTGGTAAGACACAATTATCCATGCCGACGAATTTTAAGTAGTTTAAGAATGACAATTCCACCCAACTTTCAAGGCAGAGTGTTGGACACAATATATGAGGGAAATTTGGAGACTGTGAAAATGAAATCTCGAACTCATAGTTTTGTATGGTAATTTGAAAGTGATAAATGCATTGTTATTTTATTGGATAAAAAAATGGCTCAGTTTGGACCTCCATAATCACCTTTACACCCCTAGTTCTTCCATACTGATGACATAGTGATATTTATGGACTCACTATTGTGAACTGCTATAGATCCTTACTCTGAATGGCCAGAGGTTATTTGCATAGAGTTAATTACCTCATTAAAAACTCCTGCAGTGCTACAAAGTCCACAAGGAATAGCCTACCACAGCATCTTGTTGGTTGCTGATAGTTTACTTCAGAAAGTGTTTACAACCTTCAAAACCTAAGCAGCAGAAAGCATTTCACACATGGTCCCCATTATTCATCTATAATGGTTTAGAAGAAAGGTTTATGAAATTGTGTTAAAAAACAGTGAAGATTAGGAGTGCCTAATGAAATTCATTACCACTCAAAGCAGATAATTTCTTACTGATTTACTGAAATACAGTTCTTATAATGACTAAGTTAATGGAAGCAATGCTTTTCATGAACTTTAGGCCAAGCTTGAACATTTCTGAAGGGAGTGCAAATAACCCTGGACAGCATGACAGCCTAATTGTGCTACTTTTGTTCCCCTTGGTAGACTGAAGTGTAATTTATTACAGAAACTATTGTCCAAATGTATAAGCAATTCTGCTCACAATGGAAAACTTCAGGAAACCACAAAACCATATAGTAAAAAGCAAAAATTTATTCTAGCACCTCGGTGTGACCACCTTCAAGGAATAACATCTAAAATTTTAAACCATCAGCAGCTGAAAGAACTGTCCTGGCAGAAAAATGCCAAGAGTGACTGCAGAAAAATGTTAAGCAACAATGAATTGATGGAAAAGACACTTGGGCAGTTGCTGAAAATCTTAAGGATATTGTGGCAGAAGTATCCATCCTAAGGAAAAGTATGTCAAGCAAGATGAATGTTGCCAGCAGTTATTAACAGGAAGGTAAACTGAATGAAGGAAGAGGTGGGATTGCATACCATGACTTCCACAAGAGTACACTGTAAAGGAAGATGGAGGATCTGAATGTGAAGACTGAAAATAGGACACATTGAGATCACTTAGGCAGAGCTGACCTGCCACTACAAGTGGGTAGGGGGGCTTAAGCTGCTGTAAGTGACTAAACAGGACATCTTTACTCTGGCAGAAAAGTCCAGAAGGTATGGCATTGACACTAGATACAGTCTATCAGGTAAGGCATTAAAAAGAAGTCATTGGATACGTGTGACAGCTACTCTCAAATCTCATGAGTACAAAACAAGACAATAAGGAGAAGGGGTGACCACTAACTAGCTACCAAGTGTCACGAAGTCCAGATTCTGTAGGGCGTTTTCAACCCAATATACACAAACACGGCAGGCACATATCCACATGTCATAGTAGATGAGTCAACAGTCAACAAAGAGTTTACTGTGAGGATGGTATAACCAGATATTTTGGCTGTGGTGTGGAGGGAGCATAGATGGGCCTTTCCTTTTCATAGTATAATAGTGTCAGAGTATGATGGTATCATAGTGTCACAGTGTTATGGTATCCTAGTGTCACAGTGGTATGGTATCCTAGTGTCACAGTGGTATGGTATCCTAGTGTCACAGTGGTATGGTATCCTAGTGTCACAGTGGTATGGTATCATAGTGTCACAGTGTCATGGTATCCTAGTGTCACAGTGGTATGGTATCATAGTGTCACAGTGTCATGGTATCCTAGTGTCAGAGTGTGATGGTGTCATGGCATCCTAGTGTCACAGTGGTATAGTACCATAGTGCTCCAGTGTCACACTATCATAGTGTTACAGTCTTGTGGTATCATAGTAGAATACTAGGCTATCAACCAAGGGGCCTTTTAAGCCTCTCTATGCTTCTCAGTAACATTTGTTAGGTTTTGGTCCCCAAGAGTTTTGGACGGTATATATGACTTAGGCATGAGTAGCTGAACATTTACAAGCTTCTGCTCTCTAATAAAGCCACGGGTGCCAAACCAGGGATGAATTTCCTGTTCCCCATTCAACTGTCCAATTTACACTTGAATTGGATTAGGGAAGAAATCTGCTTCATATGGATGGGAAACCTGTTGCAGAGAAGGGGGAGCTTCTGAGACACATACTTGTCCCTCCAGCATGTCCTATTTATGTTGCAGGCAAGGTTTAGGTCCCTGGAGTGAATGTTCCTGATAAAATGTGTTTTGCAGAGTTGCAACAGGTCCATTAGGGCTACATCAGAGGTCATGGAGTCTATGGGTATGTGTAATAGTGACATTATTTAGATGAAATTGATAAACAAATACTGAACAGATAATTTTTTTTGGTGGGGAGGGTATGTGTGCATTCAAAGATCAGTAAAGTCAGGGAAGAGCATAGGAAAGAGAAAAGTGATTGCTGAGTTTAGTGCATATGCAAGGGCAGAATAAGTTGGGAAGGGAGAAGATTTAGGGAAATACATAGGGGACATAAGGGGAGTGGCGTGATGGAGCACAAGAATTTTGCCCAGGAAAAAAGCCTCACATATATTATGGGACATATAAGGGAGGGATCAAAAGTGTGATCTGGCATTTGGTTTTAATGAACAGCAAGAGCATATTACATAGACGTATTGGTTAAAGTAGTACAGTGAATATATGGCTGTGGCTTTGTGAAGTTCACTATTATTTTGCCTGTTTTGGAAATGAAAAACCATGTTATTTTTCATTTTGTTTCCATATTTTTTTAATGTAAAGTAGTTTGAATAGAGCCATTAATAATATAAGCTAAAGTGGTTCCAGTTCATTATATCAACAGTTAATTATACTGATAGATAATTTTATTGAGTTTATTTTGTTGACAAGGATAAGTATTTTGGTGTTGGGGGGGTGGGTGTCTGTGCAAGTGTTGATAGGTTAGGATTAGAGAAGAGTTATTTAAGGGAAAAGAGTTAGTATTTTCCATGTTTTTCTGTGTGTGTGTGTGTGTGTGTGTGTGTGTGTGTGTGTGTGTGTGTGTGTGTGTGTGTGTGTGTGTGTGTCTACACGTGTGTGTCTACACGTGTGTGTTTACGTGCAAATATCTGTATGTGTGCATGTCCATGTGTGTGATGTGTGTTTGTGAACAAAGGTAGTGCAGGTTGTTACATCACTTTCAGTTGTAAAGGTTTGCAGCCCTCTGTCTAGAACTTTTTTCAGTGCTTTTTACTCTACTTCCTCAGGCCTCTGCATCATGAAGCAGACTGTGATGACGATTCGGACATTTTCCAAAATCCCACCGCAGATGGGCAGCCACCCAGTAAACGGATGAAAGTAAGAAATACTAAGTTTCTTTTCTGCGTTTGAATTTTCATATAGTCTTATAAACTGGTAAAAGTCTAGACTTGTTGACAAAATGTTATCACCACTGTCGTTTTCTTTTTCATTCGCTTACCAGTCAGAAGGGCCGAAAGCTGAAATTACATTGATGTTTCTAGGTGTATATGCAGCCATGGCCAACACAATGTTGTATGTTTCATTGTACCTGTGAACGTGTGAAATGTCAAACACTAGATTTCATTATACCTGTATGAATATTGTTTTATACTAAGGAATATTAGTACATCACATTAGGAGCTTCCCACTTTCCTGTTTTTTATGCTGGTAATCATACAAAGACACAACTATGATCCTGCCACATTTTATGCTGAACAATTACCAAATTATAAAGTTTTAATATTACATGCAAAATGATGATTCAGTAATATTAAAACCATTTTACTGGAAAAATAATTTTAGAACGGATTCTGAAGTAATAGTTATAATGATGTTAAAAGTGTACCTCTCAACCTCTCAGAATTAAAAATCATAGCACTCTTCTTTAAAAATCATAGCAGAGGGCCCAAAAGAGGAGCACTTTCTTAATTTTTGGAATACAATGTATTTATATACTAAGCCCCCATATAGCTTGTGATAAGGAATCTTCATATAGGCTTATTTCAGTTATTTAACGTGTATATACCCTTAAACAGATATATCTTTATTAGGAAAAAGGTGAAAATCTTAGAGGAAAAAGATAAAATGTGGCTTTAAAATTCATAGTGCTATGCCTAAATCACAGTAGTTAAGAGGCATGGTTAAAGGAATAATCCTTAGTGTAGGGCTTAATTTTCAAGGAACAATTACCATTCTACTCCTGGTATCTCTACTTTTACTTTTTGAGTATATGAACATATGAATATATAAGTTTTGAAACTTGAAGGAACAAAACTGCAATTAGTTTGGATGCTAATTTCCATTTAAAAACCTTCTCTGTTTCCTCAAATCCATCACTTTGCTGGAATAGTTCATATTCCCTTCATATCAAATATCCCCTAATAAAAATTGTATATAAAACCCGACTTTGACACTAAATGTCCTCTGAAACACTTCATTTGGAACCTATGTTTGAAGCCAAAGTCAGTAGTTCTCCCTGCAACAATTCATAATAAAAGCTTCAAAAAATTCTAATACAATACTTTTGTACAAAACACACCCTATAATGACATTCTGCCCCATAAGGATTTTTCTGCTTCACAGTCCTGACTTGCACAGAAGCACATTGTTTTATGACTAACTGCAGTTTAGATCCCACCCTATATTCACTGAGTTTGATTTTTTTATGTACTTGTGGTGTAATGAGAGCTAGTTTGCATATATTCTGGACATCAGCTTTATCTTGTGATTTCAGCAGAGGTCAGATCGCCTCACCCAGTGGAAGCTATGGCCTTACACAGAGAATAAGTATGAGGTCTCTGATGTGTATGATATTCCATTGTATTTTTAGTGTGGCTCTTTACATGACAACACTGCAGTCTACAGAGTTGTATCATCTTTCTGATGCTCCCCTTTGTCCCTCCTAGCACATTCTAGTGAGATCCTGACAGATCAAACTATACACGCACTACACATTCTTGCTGGGTTATGTTTTTTGGGTCTACTTTAGTAGAACGAAATACCACTTACCCAAATTGCAAATAACTGAGATGACAAAACCAAAACCACATTTTAACAAATGTGCACATCATTGAAACAGATTCTCGGGAAAAGAACCACTTGGCCAACATAAAAAAAAGCACATCAAAGGGGGGGGCTTCACCTCCCATACCCCCCTAACTGTATATACCAACTCTGAAATCCACTATAGTGGGGAAAAGGACAAATTTCCCCATGTTGGCCAAGTGGTTCTTTTCCCGGGAATCTGTTTTGCTGATGTGCACGTTTGTTAAAATGCAGTTTTGTTTTTTTCATCTCTGTTATTTGCAATTCAGATAAGTGGTATTTTGGTTTACTGCAGTAGATCCGTTTTCTTTTTTTTTTTTTTTTTTTTTTTTTAAAGGTTTGTGGTACTTTATCTAAGACATGTGTGCTTAGAAGATAAAAGTTAGTATCAGCACTGTAAGCAAAAGTGGAATGAGAATCATGGCCTATATCCTGAACTCCCTGTACTACCATTTCTATATTCATGTAGTGGTTACATGTACCTCCTTTATTTTGGTAGGTTACAAAAGAGTCATATGCAGCTATGTCCAGAATGTGAAAAAAAGCTTCTTGGTCCAGATCCTGGTCTTCTGTGCACATTCATATATTCTAAGCATTTGGTCATTCATATCCCCCACTTCCCCCAATTCTGATATTGTATGTGGCACCAGTATCTGATTTAAGTTTCAAACTGCCATTAGGCCTTGTGCAATATATACTATTCAATCCTTATGTATGGTGAGTAGCATGTACACAGATTGTTTTGCTTTGGGTCTGGAATGCTATATTATTGCTCTAATTTTGTGGCATGTCTGAAACTATGTAACTAATGCTGTTGCCAGCATCTAAATTTCCTTCTCAGAAGTGTGGAAGCATACCTGACCTGCTTTGGTAGAACTGTGGAGGTATACCTGACCTGATTTGGTAGAACTGTGGAGATACACCTGACCTGCTTTGGTAGAACTGTGGAAGTATATCTCACGTGCTTTGGTCTACTATTCCACAGAACTCTGCAGGCTGTATAGATCGAGTGCAGGTTTAGTGCTGGAGTAAAACTGGTCTAAAAATAATATCCCCACTGGCTACTGACTGTACTGCTCACACTGTGCATTACTGCTCTGACCATGTGTTCAGGGCTGGTCACACTGTGCATCATTGCTCTGCCCACTGGTTTGGGGCTGCTCACACTCTGCATCACTGCTCTGACCACTGATTTAGGACTGGTCTCACTGTGCATCACTGCTCTGACCACTGCTTATTAGCGGTCACACTGTGCATCACTGCTCTGACCATTGCTTATTAATGGTCACATTGTGCATCACTGATCTGACCACTGGTTCTGGGCCAGTCATATTGTACATCATGGCCCTGACCACTGGTTAGGGGCCAGATACGCTGCATCCCTGTTCTGACTACTGGTTAGAGACTGCTCACATTCCGCATCACTACTTCGACCACTGGTTAGGTGCTGGTCACACCAGAGCCACAGCTAGGTGTTATGATGCCTTGTGCAGCTCCCCAGTCTGCCCCTCACTCAACTCTAAACTGAAGAGCAAAAAAGACAAAAAATTATTGTTTGTAAACTGTAGCAAACTGCTCACTGCAAACATAACAAGTAACTTGCTACAGTCAAAATACCACAGCCAGAGCACTGAAGCTCTTTAGCCCTGACCACAGAAATAGTGTTGGTGTTTCTGAGTGCCAATACTGCACTAGCACCTGAGCATCTACCAATCATGCCCCCTGACACCTGGGGACGGAAACAGCTGCCCCTTCATCCTAACCAACCCATGCCTCTGGGTAACACTTTCCCTTACTGCTCTAACATCTGATTAGGGGCAGATCACACTGTCCCTTGCTGTTCTGACTGATGATTAGAGGCAGGTCACACAGCACATCACTTCTCTGACCACTGGTCAGGGGCAGGTCACACTGTCCCTTACTTCTCTGACTACCGGTTTGGAGCAGGTCTCACAGTACATCACTGCTCTGACCACTGATTAGGGCAGGTCACACTGTCCCTTATTGCTCTGACTGCTGGTTAAGGCAGGTGACACTTTCCCTTGCTGCTCTGACTGTCAGTTAGTGGCAGGTCACACAGCACATCACGGTTCTGACCACTGGTCAGGAGCAGGTCATACTGTGCATTACTACTCTGACTGATGGTTAGGGGCAGGTCACACAGCACATCACTGTTCTAACCACCGGTCAGGAGCAGGTCATACTGTGCATTACTACTCTGATGGTTAGGGGCAGGTCACACAGCACATCACTGTTCTGACCACTGGTCAGGAACAGGTCATACAGTGCATTACTACTCTGACTGATGGTTAGGGGCAGGTCACACAGCACATCACTGGTCTGACCACTGGTCAGGAGCAGGTCATACTGTGCATTACTACTCTGACTGATGGTTAGGGGCAGCTCACAGAGCATGTCAGTGTTCTGATTACTGGTTCTAGTTACAGATTCAGCTGCTTCTTGCTCTGTTATAGCTTCTACTGCTGATTAATCTAAACTTTCAGTGACATTACCCACTTAACCTTCAGTACTTACAGTGTTGGATCTTTCACAAAACTCATGCATTTTATTTCCAAACATACATATTTTTTAAATATATGTACTGTTTAAACCCAAGCTAATCTTTTAATAGGAGAAGGGACTGCTCTACAGCTCTGTACTTTCCATCCTTTCTGTAGGAAATGAGTGATTTGAGCTTTTTTCCTAAAGAATGAATGTGTGGAATCTTCATAGCTACTGAAATTCAGACATTTCTGCATATATAGGAAATGATCCCTACTCATAAGGTAATGAAAATCTGGTTTTGAGAGCAATGGATCAATGGACCGGTAAATGTACATCTGTGACATTCTAATTTTCCTCATTTAGAAGGAATTCCCCAGGAATGCATGCAGTTCTTATGGAGACAGGTGTTTCTCAAGATATAGATGGGATACGTTTTCATTTCTTAGAATCTGTGTTGCATATCTGTGTTGGCACAAATTAGTGTGATGAGGTCTTGACTCCTTCCCAGGCCAGTCTTAATAAAGTATTCAGAAACATTCAAATAGTATTAGTGAATGAGGTTGATGCCAGAGTTACCAATGAACTGAAATGGCTCTGACAGATTGCAGACACACCATAAAGGTTTTAAGTGACTTGTTTGTTGAAGTCTGATGAATTAACCCTATGCTGCAAAATCACCAGTGTATCTGACCTTTGTCCACTTTGAAATCCTGATATCTTATTTTATTTATTTATTTATTTGGCATTTGTTAACCAAGTTAGCCCATCTGAGCCAATGGCCCGTTTTCAGTGCAGACCCAAGGAGAAAAGCTCCAGCAATACAAACATAAAGAGATAACATAGTAGGCAATATACAAAACCCAAGAAAAACAGTGCAGCAATACAACATAAGCAAAAATTACATATACAGTAATCAGGTAAAATGCATAACTAATAAAAATAAAAGAAAGTGAAGTAAATACAACTAGTACATTTAAGTATTTACAATAATGACCTATCTTTCCCAAGTAGCATAATGTAGTATTGTCTAGTGAGCAGATTAGTCATTGAATTATTAGATGTAGACAGTGAAAAGAAAAAGAAAGGAAAATGCAGATTTAGCTTTATCATGGATGTGCCTTCTTTGAAGGTTGGGCATCGGGCTGGCAACTCGGCACCATAAAAATCCACTGCCAATCATTAGCGGACCAGAGTTCCGCTGTAGTGACCCCTAACTGTGAAAAGCGGAAAGACTGCATCTTTATCATCTATGTCTTCTGAAGATTCATGGTCTGCAGTAATTACTACAAATATCATTTGTGCTGGAACCTGAGAACCCCTACACAATCACCTGTGTGTGCTCTCCGTCAGTGTCAGGTGGTACACTTAGTAACTCACTAGATGCCAGTTCAAGTGAGTCACTGTCAGTAAGCATCTCTTCAAGTACATTGGTGGCACTTAATGCTTTCTTCTGCATTTTTAACTAACAATAAACTTCACATTCTGACACTGGATCACCTAGTATGGTCTGTCCTCACCAGAATACCCCTCAGCTCTCCCTGATTTTACTTCATATTTTTGCCTTGTACCAGGCAACATTTTTGATTTTTCTGGCAAATTACTTAGGATTATACACATTCATTAAAGCAAAACATTAAACATTCGTCCTTCTTTTTTCTCAGAAATCCGTATGCAAAAACATTTGTACTATTAACTGTTTTAAGTGAATTACAGAAATATTTAAAAATTGTGCCTGTGCTTTCTCCCCCATTATTTTTTGGCCTTTTCCATTCTTGAGCAAAGAAGTTGATAGGCATGCCCACCATAATCAAAATGCAGACCCTTCCTAACTCCAGGTGGTAATTTGATTCCACACTCCATGGGGTCCTACAGAGCTGTTGGAAGACCTTACTCCTTCCTTCTTTAACAAAGCACCCCAACCATGAGTCGTTACATAGTCTCTGCCTTTGCCTCAAACTATTGCCTGTAAAATTTAGTTAGAAACAACATGGATGTGTTTCAGAACTGCCTCAGTGTCATCAGTGTAGGGAACTATATACCCACAATAATCTCCTTTAGTCAGTAAAAACTAATCAGAGGTATGCCAGTATACACACACACTGGCATTGAGGTTTTAAGCACTCTCTCTCTCTCTCTGTCGCCTAAGAAGGCCGAAGATATCACCACCCAAACAGTAACAATACAGACTCTGCCTTCCCTCCAAAGTGCAACCTGATAGTATTTATCCTAATGTCACCTCAGTCACAGACAGTCCCTAATCTGAGTAACAGCAATTGTTTGATATTCTAAGGCAGTGTAGGGAAATTCCACCCAATACTTTTAATTAGAAAAAAAACAACTAAAATACAGTCAGATGAATGGAACATATATGCCAGTATACACACTGTGTCACTTAGTACCCCCTCACTCAGAGGTCCTGAAAAACCAATGGGGAGCATATTTTTTATCAATTTATCACCCATCCTCTCAAATAGAGAAAGCACAAACATTACATTTGCCTCCAAACTGAAACCTCAGAGTATGTGTCCTGCACTTTTCTCAAACACTGACAGTCATACAGATATTCTCTATAACTACACTGCTTTGGTTTGCTTCCAGCTCACGAAAAACTATTTTAGCCAGAAAAGAAATACACAGATGAAATGGAAGTGGGCCTGTATACACACTCTTCATTGAGCAACTTAGATCTTCCTCACCCCTACATATAAATACAGCCACTTCCTTCCTTCCTGCACTTAATAATCAGACTCACGTTCACACATCAGGGTGTCCTGCAGAAATGCTGGGGGATTTTGCCCTTCTTTTTGACATGGACCCCATGCCAGCAATCACAACTCTTTTTCTACATCTGCTGTATAATCAGTGTAGCTGCAGTTTATTGCAAAAGGAACAAAAACACACACCTACTTTTTTTTTTTCAGATCTCAGCAATGACAAATAATGTTAACGCGTAGAGAAGCTGATTTTCTCATACTAACCATAAAACCACTGCTGTGACCGTCCATGACAGGAAGTGATTGCTGACACCTGCAGCACTCCCTCTGCACATTTCAGCAGTCTACACAGAAATTACCACAAAAGTCTGCTAAGCAGAGAGATCAGTTGAATGTAAACAACTGACTTGTCTGCTTACACTGCTGCATAGTAAGTGAACATGGATTGGCTATGCATATCCTTTTACTATGGGGAAGGGATGAAAGTGAAAAGCCGTGCCAAGGAATACCATGTCCCACCAGGATTCCAAACCCCATTCATTCTAATTGAAAGCTGTAGGGTTAATATTCAACTAGTGCAGTTATTGAATTAGTAAAATAATTACCCTACAACTGTTCTGAGAAAGCCAAAACATGTTTAATAAAAAAGATATGCTAAAACAAAAGCTGCAAGGATTGGAGAAAAAAACACCAATTCTGTTTGAGAGTTACATGCTAAAATCTTTTTATCCTTAATAAAAAAGAGCCATATGAGAAGTTCGGAGACATTTTTTTGAATTGCATCAAAATGAAAGTTGCTTATAGCAGAATTCTATTACTACAGTAGAGTAAATTAAAATGGCTGATACTGTTCAGTTTAAAAATGTATTCATATTAGCGAGTTAGTAAGATTTATATACAAGCAGATTTTACCATGTAT
>NC_056743.1:629941214-629981214 GCF_019279795.1 Protopterus annectens | reverse complement strand
ACTGACTGCTTCACCATTACTTGTGACTCATAAAATCTTCAGTTATGACAACTACAAGTAAAAGAGGAAATTATCAGCATTCAATGAGAATAAGTTTAAGCATAAAAAAGTAATACTTTGTAGTAATGCATTATTTTATTTGCAAATTAATTTTGATTTTCAATGACAACAAAAAAAGCACTAGAGCTTGAAATGGTTAGCATCAGTAACATTTATTGCATGCTTGTTATAACTGCAGAAACAGCAAAACTTGTATGCAAGGAAAAAGGAAGTGTAGATAAGGTACCTGCAGGATGCGAGGGTATTGGTTACAATGATAATATGGAAATACCATACCGCATTATTACCTGAACATGGCAGAAAAGCCATACACATCTGTCTATGATTAATAAACATCTTTTGTTGTTTTACTTTACCATAATGAGTATATATGATCTCCATTACTTTTTGTAATTAACTGCTCTCTGCTTAGTCTCTAAGCTCTGCCAAATGACTGTTGCAGCATGGATACCATGTGTGTGTGTGTGTGTGTGTGTGTGTGTAAATGCCCCAGGTGGGATGTACTGGTGATTACTCATGGTGGTGTGGTAGGGAATACCTCAGGCTTGAAGCCTGTACCTTGTATGCAGGTGTTAAAGACCTGAATTCCCTACCCACCACCATTTGTAAAAAAAATGCAGATTTTTGCCTCATATTTGATCTGATCAATATCTGTATCGTATCTGTGGTTTTTAAATATTGCAATGCTTGAAATTTGATGGTGCAGTGGTAGCAACGTAGCATTAATGTCTCACAGCTGTAGGTTCTTGGGTTTGGTTCTTGGCTGGGGTGCCTTCTTTGTTGGGGGGGGTTCTGTATCTTCTCCCTGTGTTTGTGTGGGTTTGCTTTTGTGTCCTCCCATGTTACAAAGACATGTCTGCATTATTTTTCCTGGGCCTCTGCTGAGAATTGTTTTTTTTTGTTCCAAGTCAGACTGTCCTGATTAACAAATTGACAGGCATTTAAATTTCAGACTTCAGGTTTCTGAATGTTTACTTCCTTACATATTTGATGGTGCAGTGGCAGTATTGTTGCCTCACAGCTATAGGTTTTCTGGTTTGATTCTTGGCTGGGGTGCCTTCTGTGTGGAGTCTGCATCTTATCCCTGTGTTTTTGACTTAGTAAAACAACTTTTTATTCTAGCAATAAATATATACTAACACAACCTTTTTATAGCAATTTTTTTAAGTTTATGACTATTTGAAATTTGTCCTTATTTTTGGGACTGTAATACCCTGTTATTGGCTTTGTCCAGGGTTTTTGTGCTAAGGTTGACAGCTATGGCAAGAACTGAATTCACTGAATATGTTTGAGGGCTGTATTCCCTCATTACTGGGTTTGTCCAGGAGTTTTGTGCTAAGAGGTTGACAGCTATGGTGAGAAATGAATTCATTAAATGATAGCCATTTAAGTTTCAGTCTTCCTCTCTTTCACAAAGCAGGCGATTTGGCATAGTGGTATGATGTTCTGACTATTTTGCACAGTGACCTTGGCAGTAAAATGTATGATGGTAACACAGCATTTTATTCTAGCAGCTTTCCAAGATTATACAAGCAATGTTTAATGTGTTCCTGTTTTTTGCCCTTTTGACCCACCCCAATAAATTTGGCTTTTTCCAGACTTCTTGTGCTGCGAAGTTGAGAGAGATGCAGTTGAGTATTGCATAGATTTTACAAGGAGCTGAGAGCTGCAGGGGAAGAGAAGTTTAGTGCTGATTATGCTAAGTCGGCTCACATTGCTAGTAGCATAAAATGTTGTGTACTTGCTTTTAATGCAGAAGGTTGTTGGTTCTACTCCCATAAGGGGTGAATGCTGCTGTACTGAAAGTTAAGACACTAACTATGAGCCTGTTATCAGTTTGCCATCCATTTCCTATTGCAGTATTACTAGCTTATTATTAATGTAATTTAGGCAATTTATTCCTCAGGGGCATCAGATACTTTATTTTTCGGTGAAGTCATGAAATATAAAGGTGATTGCTAGCAGCAACCTCTTCATTAGTTAGATTTATTTAACGTGGAATTATTTAGATGACTTTTTTTACTACTTCAGAGATTGTGCATATTATTTACTGATAATAGTGGATTGTAAAAGTTTGACTAGACTTTTATGATGGAAATGTTCTGAATTGGGCAGTTTTGTTTCTTTGTTTACTGGAAAAATGTTCAAAGCAATAGGAAGGTGTATCAAAGAGCACATGTATGTTTCATATGCAAGGGGCCTATGATTTAAAAGCAGCCCAGAATTAATTTTTATCTGCCACGGGTAAAATGTATTTTTCTTTGAATGTGGGTTTTAATGTTTCAATGAATATGAGTTTCAAGGGCAGAGAAGTTTTAATGCCAAGTTTGTTTAGCAGATGTCTTAGTGTTTGTGCTGTAAAATGCAAAATAAAACTTCCAAATGAAGTTCAAATCATCATAGAAGTAAATCAGTATGCACATTAGTGTTTATGGTAAATGGAGTAAAATAACAAAGTAATGGATCATTGGAATGGCTGCAGGGGGAGGCTCCATTCGACCATGGTTTTGTGAGGGGGAAGGGCGGCAAACTTAGACAGCCCCAGCTGAACTATACCTCCCAACTGTCCAGATTTTTAAAGAATGAATAGATTTTTTGCTTCTTATGTTTGGTTTGTTCCTCAATTTGTGGTTTTCTGGCAAATGATTTAGGAATTAAGTCACTAAATAATGACACACTAGTTTCAGACTTTATAACCTTCAGAAAAATGCATGCTAAAATAAGACCTGTTCTATCAACTGTCCCAGTTTATACAAGAGCAATTTTTAGTACTGTTTATATGTTCTCTCAATATATTTGGCCTTGTCCAGATTTATTGCATTAACAGGTTGAGAGGTACATGCAAATAAATTGCTTTATAGAATTAGGCATAGCCAAACCTTAACTGTCCCTGATTTTGGCTCAAAATGTTGCTCTTCCCCTAATGATCCCCTCCACAAAATAGCAATTTTGGAAGAATACATAGAGGGTTTACTTTACTTTTATAAATAACTGTAATGATCAGAGTTATACATTACTTTTATTTCAGAAATGCATGTAGATTCTCTAATTTTGTCAGCTGCTCTAAGTTAACTGTGCTCATATTAAAATGGTGTCCCTCCTTTGACAGGTTCCCAGCTGTATTGTCTGGCAATTTTATATTTTTGCATCACATTTTTGGTCCGTTTTTCATAAAATCGCAGTTTTCTGGCAAATTAGTGGCAAATTGTTAAAGACTGAAGTTAGAAAATAATGCAGACATTTCAGTTTCAGATTTCATACCTTTCAGAAAATTCGTATTGATGCAAGACCTACTACTATTCTATTATCTTTCTAAGTTTATAAGAGCAATATTTAAAAAAAAAATTCCTTATTTTTGGGCCTTTGCCTTAGTTTTATTTATGAGTTTGTTGCCGTAAGAGGTTGAGAGGTCTTCTGTGTGTGTGTGTGTGTGTGTGTGTGTGTGTGTGTGTGTGTGTGTGTGTGTGTGTGTGTGTGTGTGTGTGTGTGTGTGTGTGTGTGTGTGTGGTACGTAGCATACCTCTCAACTGTCCACATTTTGCAGAATGTCCAGATTTTTGCCCCATACTTTTTGTCTGTTCCTCATAAATTTTGTGATTTTCTAGAAAATCATTGAAGGCTGAAGTTGTTAAATAATGACAGACATTTGAGCTTCAGACTTCATGTCCTTTAGAAAAATTCATACTAGCACAAATCCTATTATTCTAGCAACTTTCTAAGTTCATGAGAACATTATTTAATATCTGTCCCTGTTTATTTTAGGCTTTGTCCATATTTCTTGCACTAAGAGGTAGGTAGGTGTGTGTGTGAATGAAACATCCTAGTTAGTGGTAGCAGGTTGTTAGTAATTTACTCAAGCTCAAAACCTGTACCTTAGTTACAGAAAACAAAAGCATAAAGTCTCTACCCCAACTACCATGCTGCATTTTTCAAAGAACTGACATTTCAGGTTAATTTTCAATTCAAGGAATGGAGTTTGAGTGAATTTATATTATATTACTGAAGAGGCATCACAGCGAATGCCTCTTCATCGACACTAAAAGAGCGAACCGTGAATTACGAGAATGGCCGTAGCTTGGCTGGGGAGGGGGGTAGCAGTTTGAGAGCTGTCAGTACAAATGTGAAAATCCTAGCTACACCCCTGACCTCAATAGCAGGAAAATGACATGGAGATCCCTGCAGTAAACCTTCTTAGACACTCTAGACACTTAAAGAGGGGTGATAACTATATAGCTGCAAACTGTTGATGAACAGACATGAAAAGGGTTATTATGTTACACTAAGAAAATTAGGAGTAGAGGGGTCTTGGGTGTGCAGTCCATTGGAAAAAAATACAGATATCAAAAAATAAACAATAATCAAATTTCCCCTGCCAAACATAGCAATCAGCACTTAGAGGAGCAGTAACATATCTTGAGAGCAATTGCATAAAAACAAACGTGCATAAAAGCCACTCCTTCTGGGTCATAAAATATACTTCAGAACTAAATTAGCCATTCTTCTCAACTGTCCCTGAGTTTTCAGAACATTCCCAATTTTGCCTCATATTTTGCCCTCCCCTTCATATAAGTTTTTTTTTTGTGGTAAATCACTGAGGATTGTAGTCAGTTAATAATGCTAGACATTAAAGTTTCACTTTTCTTATTGCTTAGAAAATGCATGTTGATGCAAAACCTGTCGTTCTATAGTAAGTGAATTGGAGTAATATTTAAAAATTGTCCCTGATTTAGCATCTTTTGCCCCGGCATTATTTTTGGCTTTCACCAGAGTTCATGACCCAATAAGTTCAGAGGTTTGTTATTTTATAAACAAAAGTATGTACAGTACAGAAATTGTAACTACTTGTCTCACTCCACAGTAACAAATAAACTGCTGACACTGCCGGATATAATTAAGTAAGCAGTTTTAACATATTCCCCTATATAAATAGCAGTAAACATCGCTTACTGTTAGTAGTGTTCAGATTTACATGAAGACAGTGACATTTGCTGACATTTGCTCATTCTGGCTTTATTTCCATACAACACATCCTCTCTGCAAATAACGGTAACTGTACCCACAACCAAGCATCAGTTGCTGATTTATGAAATTTGTAAAGGGTATTATGCGGCTAGCTAAAAGTCTATAGATGTAACTTAAGATGTGGGAATAGTAAAATTAAGCTCAATATTATCAACTATGGGACACAAAATAGTAGCTGATGGAAGAAAAATACTACAACTACTTTTGGTCAAGAAATAGAGAAGTGCTAATAGTTCATCTCAGTGCACTAGTGAGATCAGTTCAAACTCACAGCTTCTTTTGGATTGTCACTGTAGAAAAGGGCCAGAAATAAGACGGAAGCAGTACAGAAAATATTTTCTAAACAGACAGTGAGAAGAAAAGGAAAAAATACACGGATTATGCTGGAAGATTAACAAGTATACAAATTATGCAGAAAGTTTAACAAGCTCAGATGCTTTCTCTGTGTAGTATAGAGTCTTAGTGAAATAATATTCCATTTTGATAAATAATTAAGGAAAACAAGTAGGCATAAAAGTAATAAAATGACAAAATAAATGAAATTAATATATCAATCACTTGATATGAAAGAGTACCAAACTAATTTCCCATGGATTTTATCATTACTGTGGTTTATGAGCAATTTATTAATAACTTTGTGGATGGACATACTGTTCCAAAAAAGATGAAAATTCTTTTATAGCACAAGCTGGAAAATGAAACTGGATGGGAGATCATCTTTACTGAAAACTGTAGGGATACTTGAACTTGTCCTTGAGTAGTCTTGTTGGGAATGTTTCAGTGTCTAAGGAACCAAATGAGCAGATAATAAAAAAGGTATGTCCCCTTTTAGCATTCCATTTTCCTTTAGTATGTTTAATAGATTGTGATGGTCTACAGTTTCCAATGATCACTTCATATTAATGTACAATATGTTTGAGTAATGTCCCTTTTTCAAGTCCAGGTAGATTTGAATGAAAATGGAATATATTGCAGTTAGGATGCTGTATCTTGACCTGATCCCATGCTTTTTATTAGAGACAATTGACCGTTTTCAATACACTGCAATAACTTTTCTTACTGTATATTTTCAGCAGTCTGGTGAGTGGATAAATGTTTGCTATGGGTCAATAATTTAACAGGAAGGAAGGGAACTTCACATTTAATAATGGTGTTACTGTGGTACATTTGAAGTAATGGGAAATGATGCCCATGGTTAGCAAAAGGTTAAAATATGTGCAAGAGGGTTGCTTATTACTGGGTTACCTCATTTTTAGAAATCTTTAATGTATAATATGGGAATATGAAGGTTCTAAAGTGTCTATGCTTTGGAGTATTTTTGTGTGCTTAATACTCTTTAGGTAGAGTTTGATAGTTGCATCTAAATGTGACAAAGTGCAGAGCTAGGGAAGACATGATTACTAAAGCTAAAAGTTCACTGCCAATCATTAGCGGACCGGAGTTCCGCTGTGGTGACCCCTAACCGGGAAAAGCCGAAAGACAGTTTAAGGTTACCTGGAATGAGTGTTATGCTCTTAACCTTCTTTACTTTAAGGAACTCGTCTGTCTCGGACAAAGAATAGTATATCGAAGAAAGTAACGAAAGTCACAGTAAGACGTCCATCTTTAAAAATTGTCCGTCAGTCTATGAAATACAATTTCATAATTCAAGGCCTTTCCATGGAATCTGCAGTAGATGTTACAGAAGGAAACATCATGAAGACAATGGACATTCAAAACATTAAGACACACTCAAACTAGAAGACATTTTAGAAAACATTTGAAATTAGAATGTCCAGCAATGTATTGGTGCTGTTGCAGGAGTTAGGTTTAGCTGGCCAACTGCTTCTGTGACTTGTTGAATAGTAGGAGTGAGTTGTCTAAAAGGGATTTGTTTTCTTCTAGCCAGTTTACATTTAGCTGTTTCAGCAGAATTAATTTGTTTAACAGCACAGATTTGTATAGGATCTATGCAATCATTCATAACAGCAACAAAAGTAGTACATAAAGTACTTCTATGAAAAGTTTTAGCTTGCTTTCTAGGGACATTTGAGTGTTTTGTCATTCAAGCCCATATTAATGGATACACTGCATTTACTAAGTAGTAGATAGTTTCAATTTAGAAATTTTGAAATTAGTGGCACTCCTTTTTACCATTTACTTTTCTGAAGTCAAGAACAATGTCAAGGGCCTCTGGTTGACCAAATTTGCAGGTGATTGCAAATTAGGAGCAGTAATAGAATCCCCTACTAACAGTAATCTTCTACAGGAAGGGTTGACACAGGCAAATAACTTGTTTCAGAGCTATGGACTAAGATTAAATGCCACAAAATGCATAATAGTATCCTTCAGGAATTCATCTACCCCTGGTAATTATTATACTGACAATACATCCTTAAGAGTCAACTCATTAGTCAGGGACCTTGGGACACATATAGACAGTAATCTAGCCTTTGACCATCACATATGTACAGTAGTGTGGAAGTCATTCTTTTTTCTGCAACTTATAAACAAAGGTATGGCATCTAGTTCCAAGGAGGTAGTCAACATTCATCAGACTTATCACTGAATACAGTGCCCCCTTTTGTATGTACCTAACCAGGCACATCCAAGAATTGGAATGTCCACAGAGGTTCCTCACTAAAAAAATGGAATAAGTAAAATGTTCTGTCCTGACCATCTCAAAGCCCTATCCCTGTATTCTGTCTTCTACTGGCAGACGAGAGGAGATCTATGCCTGGCATACAAAACATTGTCTGACCCCATCCTGATGGACCTCCTACATATCCACAAAACAAGCAGCACCAGAGGTACCCATTCTAAAGACTTAAACCTTGCCTGTGATATAAATAGGGACTGCTGTAGAGACAGGTATGTATCCCAGAGGCTATCCCCTTCTCTGAAATAGGCTCCCTATCCATGTGAAGCAGTGTTCCTCCCTAACCCAATTCAAGTGCAACTTGGACAATTAGATGGGGAATGGAAAATTCATCCCTAGTTTGACATCTATGTCCCTAATGGACGCAAGTAGCCTGTAAAGGGTTAATTTCCCAGGCTTCTGCTTATAAATGTTTCATCTCACAAGCCCCTGCTTACACTTATCAAGGGTGTGACGATGTGGGGTATTGCAACTATGCCAGGAGAAGTAGGGCAGTGGATGTGTATCATATTCCAGCACAGCTAGCTGGAATTTTGTAAAGAATTATATGTCATTTGTATATCCAACTGATTTGTACAGCTGCTGTCTTGAAAATGACATAACCATTGTGAACCCTGCAGTGTTTAAAGATGAGCAATACTTGCTTGGGCAGGCCACTCCAGCCAGAGCTTTAGGAGGGACCCCATTCCAAATGGCTTTAGCCAGGGTTCACTTTGACTGGGAGGGTGGAAAAAGAAGCAAGCAAGTAGGAGTGTTTGAGGATATCCCTGCAGATGTCTCCATAGGGGATGATTTTGATAATGCAGTCTGTTGTGTGCATGTGGTTACATGCAGTCAGGCCTGGAGACAGGCATGTGGGGCTAGTAGCCTGGGGGGGCCCAGACAGACCCCACACCCAAAGCCAGAGCTGTTGAGGTGGCTATTTCAGAGAGGGAGATACCCTGTACTAGTAGCCCAAAAGGTGAGCCACAGCTGCTGGTGGGTACTGATGTTCCCTTGGAAAGAGTGACTGCAAGGGCAGAGGTGAGTGGTAGTACCCAGGCTGACAGTGAGGCACTGCTGTCAGACGATACCAGACTTCCTGTGGAAGTGGAGCTGGGAAAGGTCACAAAGATAGAGTTGAGACAGGCTCAACTCTCTGACACCACACTAATAGGCTTGAGAAGGTAGCTAGGGAGACACCTGATTCTCAAGGAAGAGTGGAGTCTGTATACTGGAACAAAGGGTTACTGTATAGAGAGTGGACCCCTGAGGGAGGGCTAGAGGGTGAGGTAATAATACAGCAGTTGATAGTGCCTAGATCCTATCATCTGGCACTTTTAGCCATAGCCCAAGACATTCCTTTTACAGGTCATATGGGCATACAGCATACCAAGAGATGTATTATGCAGAACTTTTACTGGCCTGGAATTTAAAAGGATGTAACAGGGTACTGCAGTACCTGTGAGCAGCTCCAAAACATAGGCAAGGAAGCAGACAAGGTCAAAGCTCCTTTGATAACTCTGTTGGTTATTGAGGAGACATTTCAGAGGGTAGCTATAGATATTGTAGGACCTCTGAGTACTCCAAGCTTCACACGGAAGAAGTATATCCTAGTGGTAGTAGATTATACTACTAGATACACTGAGGTGGTGGCTCTATCCTCCATCAAGGCAGAGAAGGTGGCAAATGCTTTGTTGGAGATTTTCAGCAGGGTAGGTTTCCCAAGAGAAACACTGATTAACATAAATGCCAGTTTCATGTCAGACCTGCTGGCTTGTCTGTGGAAGCAGTGTGGGGTGAAGCACCTAAGACCACCCCTACCATCCCCAGACTAATGGTCTTGTGGAAAGGTTAAACTCTACACTAAAGACCAAGCTACAGGCATTTGCAGACCAGCTTAAGAGAAAGTGAGACAAATATTTGCCCCATCTGCTGTTTGCACACAGAGAGGTAGCCCAGGAATCCACAGGTTTTTCACCCTTTGAGTTGACATATGGACATAGGGTGAAGGGGCCTTTAGATTTGATTCATGATGAGCAGGAGGGTGAGTGTGAATCCCACAAGGAGTCTGTTGTGGCACATGTCCTAAACCTCAGGACAAGGCTTAGGGAGCTCATGGGCTTGGACCAGGAGAACCTGACAAGAGCCCAACAGCAGAAAAAGGTCTTGTATAACAGGAATGCTTGAGCCCGAGAGTATGTTGTGGGACAGCAAGTTATGGTTCTCATGCATGTCAGACACAATAAGCTGCAGGCAGCTTGGGAGGGACCCTTCAAAGTGGTAAGGAAGGTCAGTGATGTTAACTACATGGTAGAACTGCTAGGCAGGAGGCATGGGCACAAATTCTACCATGTTATCATGATGAAACCTTACCATGATAGGGAGACCCTTGTGCTAAGTATTTGTAGTAGGAGGCAGGAGGAGTTTGAGGGGGCTCTGTGACTACATCGAGCCAGCCAGCAAAATGGCAAGTTATTAAGGTGTAGCCTAGGGTTGCAAGCATATGATATGACATGACAATGCACCACTGTAGTGGGTCAGCAATACCAATGCAGATGTGTTCTCAAGACAGGGTATGGGTTCATGTATTCAAAAATAGGTTCATTCCACTCACGCAATGTTTCTAAGGGTCATTTGAAAAACTAGCATGAGCCTTCAAAGAGGGAAGAGATGTGACAATGCAAGGTATTGCCAGCTATACCAGGAGAAGAAGGGCAGTGAATGTGTAACATATGCTAGCACAGCCAGCTGGAATTTTATAAATAACTATATGTCATTTGTATATCAAACTGATTTGTACAGGTGCTGGGTTGAAATGTATTTGTAAAGTTGCTTGTGTTAAAGAATGTACCAACAGTGGGGTCCTGACTGTATTGTAAATGAGGAAATGTATATATGTTAACAGAGGATACTAGAAGATAAGAGGTTAATCTCAGTCCAGCTAACTTTGAAAAACTAGTAAGAAATTAAATTACTTAATTTAGGCCATATAGATTGTATCTTACAATTCTGATTACAGCCAGAGTCTAAATGTCTGTGCCAGAAAATGGTTTACTAGCTCCTGTAGGAAGAGTGGAAGTGTTTTATGCATTTATAGCTTACAGATTATATAACTCATCTCAGCAAACCTCCATCTGTGTGTATGGTAATACATATGTGCTAAACTCTGGTTCATTTTCTAGCAATGGCAGTAGCACTGGAATCAGAACTCAGATAGCCAGATGTATGTGATGTCATTCAGTAATGCAGGACAAAAATGATGTTTTAATACCAGATGAGAGGGAAGTCTCAAAGCACTCTGTTTTTGGAACCTGACAAGGAAAGACCCCTCACCTACTTCATCTTGCCTTGCTCTAGTAAATGATCCAGGGAATAGTAATTCTTTAGATCAGTCAGGAAAATATAGCAGATTAGTTAAGTACTGTTTTTGTATTTGTGTGAATCTATTCATCTGTGTTATTTTAATATTTCCTGTGACTGGAACTCTTGTGTTTATTGCAGATAGATATTTAGTATTTTCATGTTCTTTTATTATTTATTATGAAATATATTTACACTTTTCATTGTGGCTGGTCCTTTAGAGAATATTTTAGACTTTGAGAGGACTTACATCTATTTGGTAACACTGTGGCCACTCCTGAAAGCCTTACTGAATTGTTCAAATACTATCATTTGTATTAGTATTAATTTCACTTAATATAATTGGCTACCCTTGTAAGAGCCTTAGTGTAGCTGGCTTTGGAGTGTCTGGTGGAAGCGTAACTACCTTATATTCTGGGCAGAAGCTGCATAGCTAGCAAATCTGTGCCAGTCTTTCCTTAGGGGTGTGTGTGTGTGTGTGTGTGTGTGTGTGTGTGTGTGTGTGTGTGTGTGTGTGTGTGTGTGTGTGTGTGTGTGTGTGTGTGTGTATGTGTGTGTGTGTGTGTGTGTGTGTGTGTGTGTGTGTGTGTGTGTGTGTGTGTGTGTGTGTGTGAAAATCAAATCTCAAAGAGTGTGTGTGTTGGCTGCTTGGAGCAGGGACGCGAAGCACTGGTTTCACAGAGAGAGTGGTGGTAGACTTGGCTTGGACACTCGACTGAGGATTCAATTCTATAGCTGTGCCAGTGGGGAGTCTTATTTGGGATCTGGAGAGAGAGGGAAAACCAGCCCCTGGACTGAGTGTGTTCCCTGTGTGCTCTTACAGGAAATTGTGCTTGATAGAGAGAGCTGCATCCTGAAATACTGGATGTGTCCAGTTTTGTTCCAAGTGAACGTCCCTCTCCAGCATCAGTGGTGAGAATTCAGGCTCCTTGATTACTGTCCCAGAGTAGGGACATCACAAAGGGGACCAGAACTTGACAGAGATTTAGGATGCATTACTAGGCTTAAAATGACCCTAATGATTGTTAGCCTTGTACACAACTATGAACCTAGGAAATATGTTTATCTGGATAGAACACTGATCAGTCAATGACCAGTTATAGGCTCAGCCCAGGTTACATCATAATGTAACAAAACAATGTGCAGTATACAAATAACAATGATTTTAATTAATGAGTAAGTATATAAATCTGACAAACAATGTATACATAGAAGATTTAAAAAGCCAACTATGTGTACAGTTACATAAGTGAGCTAGAAAAAGGAGAACAGAGTAAAAGTAGGAGGAGTAGGGGTGGTGGAGATATGGGCAGCAGCAACTAGGTTAGGGCAGCTAATATTGACCAGAAAGATGAAAGAGGGAACTAGAGTATACATTGTGGGTGACAACACTAATGGCATGGTACGCTAAATCACAGTTTAGGATGAGTGAGTTAATCATGTGTATCAGGCATGTGGGAGGTAAAGTTACCTTGTAGTTGGAGATATGTGTTTAGTTTACAGGAACTTTAGATGGATGGTTGCATTCAAAATGTTTTAGTAAGTATTGTTTAAACTATGGCCTGAACAGGGGTAGATTGTATGATCAGTTAAACTCAGAGGAAGAGAGTGCAGTAGTTTTTGTGCAAGTACACAGAAGCAGTGGCTAGTATACTGCAGTCTGATCTGAAGGCATTCGAAAACACCATTGCATTAGTTTTGTGTGTGTGTGTGTGTGTGTGTGTGTGTGTGTGTGTGTGTGTGTGTGTGTGTGTGTGTGTGTGTGTGTGTGTTTATGTGTGTAGTGGGGGGAGGGTTGTCACCTACAGCTATCTAGTTTGTGCATAGCACAGAAAGTTGGGTTTGAATTCAATAACTTTGGAGGGTACTCAAAAGTGTGTGTTAGGGGGGGGTGTCCACAGCCTTCTAGTCTTTGCAAATCACAAACAGTCAGGTTCAGTTCTAAGTTCAGCTGTTCCTCAGAAGCACTGCTGCATTATTTGTGATGGGGACCTGTCACCTGCAGCCATCATATATGAGGCTTACCACTACAACTTACTGGACTTTTGTGGAACTGAAGATAATGGCTAACGTAACATGTTCTATTATATAATTACACCTCAAAAGGTAAATATGAATAATTATGATCTCAAAGGTAAATCTCAGGAGGTCATAATTATTTGTACACATTATTTGTCCATAGCTATAGTTTCCTGCTATATCTGGTTGTGATAGGCTTCATTTTTACAAGGTAAGATATTTTAAACACATTTCTTTATTTTCTGCATTGAATTCCATTCTTACTTATTTTTTTTCTCATTGGTTCTGTGTCAGAAGAATAAGGTTGTCCAAAAGAATGGAAGATGGGATTTGGTTGTTTTTCATTTTTTATTTATTTGGCTTCTTAATGAAAATATGTTTTGTGATCAGTTTCAAAATAGCAATACCTCTCAAATATAAACAGCATTTAAAAGGTAGGGGCAAGCTGCTGCACCAGCGCACGTGCGAGCATGCGCACACACACACACACACACACACACACACACACACACACACACACACACACACACACTCACACACACACACACACACACACACACACACACACAAAACATTGAGGGGTTGTACCCTCTTAATAACACTAATTATATAAACCAACTCGGTAGTCACTGCATTTCAGAAAAAAGAGAAAATCTTTTGATGCCATAACCTTAATCTTCCAGTAGAAAAACAGTAGTGCACACAAATTATTGTATAAATGCTGTCAATCAATGCAATGCCAATAACAAGGCTGTAACCCATTTTATTGGTTTAATTATTTATTTGTGTTAAGATTTCAATTTTGCCTTGGGGTACTGTTACCTACTTTGTTTCAAAAGTCATAATGTTCAGATTTTGTCATTACAGCAGTATGAATTTTATTGTGCAGGTAAACCATAAAGCAGGCCTATAATTTAGTCATTTTTCCCACAAAACAAGCCAGTGTTATGCATTATAAGGAAATAAGTAACTCTGTGGTTTGTATGGAAAGCATTATATATTTTTAAGGCCCTTGACATGTACCTACTTACTGTACACTAAAAGTAAAACAGCCTTGAGATGTTTGTTCCAGGTGCAGTGTGTTATACTATTGGGAGTATTAAGTCAGAATGCAATGGTGCAAAGAATTAAAAATTATTCCCACCACACAGCCGGTGTCTTTGGGTATTTTCTCTCATTGATTTAATAAAATTTTATAATAAAATGTTGCACCTAACATTATAACTTCCTTTCATTTGTTCTAGTCTGAAGAACACAGCACAATTTCAGATCACAGGCAGTGGACAAAAAAGCACATTAAAGCAGGAGTGCATATCCCACAGCTTAATGCCTTGACTCCATGCCAAGAAGAAAATGAATCCCTGGATGTGGATGTAAAAGGCCCAGGTAAGATCTTAGTACATGTAGCCTAAAAGGTTGGATCATATTATTTTAAGTATTCAAGAGTAGAAAGGGATTCAAGTGGACATTTCTGCCACACTGATCTGTAGATCATTTGTCACTGTTCACCTGAGTACTTATTTAACTACAGATTAGAAGAGATGGTATTGCTGATCAGTACAGAGAAGTCTATTCATTTGTTGATTCCTTTTTATGAAATTTAGTGCTCTCGTACATTGTTAAATGGAGGGAAGTTGGGAATGAAGCATGTCACTTCTTCCAGATGACTGATTCAGTCTAAAACCAGCCCAACAGTTCCCATTCTTTCTGACCACTTTACTTAAATCCTGCCATAGAAGGTTCATCTCTTAAATGACTCCATAACCCCTTATTTGTAATCCTTATAAATGAGAATGTGAATAATAGTTAGAACTCGTGAGAACTGTTATAGTTTTGTTTTATGATATTGCCACTGATTTGAACCAGCACAGGTCTTGTGTACCTCATTCCTCAAAAGTCAATAAAGTAGATGTTGCAATGGCCATTGACTGGTGCTCAGTTTTAAGAATTCTTAGAGTGAATATTTGTGTATCTCCTATCTATTTCATTTAATCGTACACTTCATAAAATACAGTGTATTCTACCACTTTCTTTTTTCCAGATGGTATAACACCGCTTATGTCAGCAGTTTGTGCTGGTGGAGGCCTGGAAGCTGACCAAGGAGAAGAAACCGTGTTGGAAGGGTCAGCCACTGTGATTGCAGAACTTATTGGGCAAGGTGCTAGCCTAAATGCCCAAACAGATGCAACAAGGGAGACTGCCCTTCACTTAGCAGCAAGGTTTGCTCGTGCAGATGCTGCCAAATGCATGCTGGATGCAGGAGCTGATACCAACATCCAAGACAAACTTGGACGGACACCATTACATACAGCTGTCGCAGCTGATGCTCTAGGAGTGTTTCAGGTATGCCTGTTTCCTGAAAACTTTTTGCACGGTAATAATAGACAAAAAAAACAGATACATTAGGTGATAGCAAGTGACTGTAGGCTGTAAGAACTTTTAAAGACTCTGACACGGGGAAAATATAGGTACTATTAGAAAGCATGTAGAAGAAAAACAACACAAAAAATAGTAGCTCTACTTGACTCTGACAGAACTCTATTTTCTTGCTCTGTTAATACCTAAATGCAGTAAGACAATAAAATACAGTTTAATAAATAAATGCATGCTTACACACACACACACACACACACACACACACACACACACACACACACACACACACACACACACACACACACAAAATATTAAATATAAATATGCATGGTATATGTTTCTGTGTGTATCTGATATCTGTGTTCTGTAGTTATAAGACACAAACATCTCAAAGGTCATCTTCAAAGCTCCAACTGCCTCAATAAAGCTAAAAGGCAGTACAATTGCTGGACAGTATCTGCTTGCAATTCATGAAGTCTTTTGAAAAACAAACCCGAAAAGGTAAATTTGTTTAATAAAAAAGAAGTAAAATAGAAGTACTTTAGCATGCATGCTTCATGCAATTCCCACATACCTAGTCTGTCACGCCATTACACCTAGCTGAGCGATGACAGGACTGTGTGGGCAGCAGGAGTCAGATGTAAGCAGACAGTGCTGTGCAGAAAAAAAAATGAATGCATCCTGCTGTACTTGCAGTATTTTTATGGATGGAGTGAGGCTGTTTTCATATCTGCTCAAAGCTCCGCATTGAGTCCATTCATTTAAAGTTGGGGAGTGGTACAAAGGTGAGGCCCCAGATATTTTGACTGAGACTGAAACCAGGTGAGTGCCAGATGTTATTGTGTTTGAAACGATGATCATGGGATAGAGAAGACTGATTCTGGTGGTGGTACTGCAGGACATCATTCTTATATAAAGTTATTCTGCTGTAAGAGCAGGGCCCCTTTATGACAGAGGACATAACCCAGCGTTAGCATATGGGACTAAATGAACAAAATTACTATTACAATTATTATTCACTGCCCTTCATTTTTGTTACTTCTAACAATACCACATCTTTTACAGATGGCGGACATAATATTTTATTAGCTCCTGGGAACCATGGATAAATTTACCAAAAATGTTATACAAAACTATAATTCTGCCGCTTATTTGTCAGTGTTATATAATATATGATTCATTGACAAAAGTATTATGTTGTGAGGTTGACTAACATGTTTTGATACCTACGAACGAGTGTGCCATTCAGTTTGCTCAGGATTATGATTGAGCTTAAAGTTGTGATTGTATTACTACAAGATTTATTAAATAGGAGGTTTTGAAATTTTCTAGCATTATGATTTAGAAAATATTATATAACTTGTTTAACATTGCCATTATAGTAGAGGATTGGTTATTTTAAATTAATGGTTGGGTATTTGCTGTATGACTGGATACAGATTTTTCTATCTAGTTATTTTGATTTTGCTTTTTTTAAACTAGGACTTTTCAGTGGCAGTGGAGGGCATTCGGCAATACCTGGATGATAATTTTAGACCCCAAATATTTAAGCAACCTAGAAGGGGTACTTGGCTGTAGCTTTGTAATGTGGGGGGATAATTAAATTGAATGCTCTAGGTGTAGTGTACTTGTTCTGATAAAAAAGATAGTTGATGTTGAAAGTAACTGCAGGTTCAAAGGGATTCTGTCATGTGATTTGTACAAGATTTGTGCTGAGGATATTCTGTGCCGAAAGCTGAGGTGGATCCTCCCAGACGTCTGTTTATCAGGACACATCGCGTTTCTATATTTCTATATTTGATTGGCAAGGAAATGCATGAGTAAATTTACAAAACATCTAGAAGTGCAATTTATTTTCCTGTACATATGAGTAAGAATTTAATCTTACAAAAAGAGAGAGAGAGAGAGAGAATGCAGCATCCTGGATGGTTATGATGTTTATGGAATTAAATAGTGCTTTCTAGACTGATGTAAATTGGTGTTGATAATATTCATGGCTATGTAGACAAATGTTTAAGCATTTGAGCTTTATGAGCACTTAAGCCCTATTTGAAAAATCTTCTGCCATTTTTGTGACATGGCAATTCCTTTAGTGATACAGTCAAATTCTAGCTAATATGTTTAGGATTAGAGAGCAGATTAGATGAGCAGTTGAAATAGGTGGCCAGCAATGGTGCTATTGTGGGATAAGACCGGCACAGAAGCTCTCTGTAAGCTAGGGATAGGAAGTTTTATGTTCAAAGGTGAATTTAGCATTAATGTGCAGTACAGAGAACACTGTGATTATTCTTTAAAATCATAAAGAAGACTTGCTTACATGCTAGGCACCTTTCTGGTATAAGAATCTTGCATAACAATGTTTGTTAAGTACCTTTCATCCCTGTTATTCTTAGTTCTCATGCTGGAGCATAAACAGCTGTAAAGTATTTCACACTGCCACATTTCATTTTTGTGTATAAATGGACAAAGTGTATTACAGCTTTTAAAGCTCCTAAAGAATCAGGCTTACACTTCAGGTCACATCTGGATGCTGTCTTGAACAGCATTAAATGTGTTACAGCTTTCAAGTATGCAAAGCACTGTGTACTCCCCCCCCCCCATCTTATAGCATATTAAAAAAGGCTGAAGCTCCATATATTGCAAATAACTGTGTGGCAGCACTGTGTGTGGTACAGCTTTCAGAACTGTTAAAACTTAGCACCCCCACACTTTCTGTCTCTGTCTCCATCCCTCTCCCTCTCTTTCTATAACTTGTTCTTTATGTAGTTTGTGGAGCAGATAAAGCGCCAGGTATTACAAAGGATTATGATTGGAATTCTCTAATTATAACCACTTTGCTATATGCTCTTAAACTGGAGTTCAGCATGTTTATCTTGATATAGATGTCAAGATTCACCTAACAAATGCAGCTAAGTAAGATGAACTTTCTGACATGCATGTTTCAAATATATAACAACCCGCCTATGATCAGAGACCCGATCATAGACATTTATATTGTACGTCTCTCCTTAAAAGATCTCCACTGAGGATATATCCCGAATTGTAATGATAGGGAAAGTTAACGTTAGTTTCACAGTACACAGTTTGTTTTTCTATAATTTAAAACAAGAACTGCACCAAGTGGGTTATAAATTACAGTATTTCAGAGGATTTTGAAAGAAGAAGAAAAGTAAAGAAGTCAGGATCTTGCAAGTTCATTGTAAAGAGTGAAATATATGGATGATCAATGCTAGTTGAGGCAACTGTATAAGATGTACCTTTAATATAAAGAAAAGTAGTTCTTAGTGTCATCATGTGTGATTATATTCGACATGGGAATGATGACAATGATGATGATGCACCAATCATACTATTATTATATACCAAGCATCTTTTTCAGAGTAGTGTAAAACTGTGCTATACATAAATGTATAAATCTGGGGGGTTTCCCCCTGAAGAATTAAATCAAGATGATTTTGTATTTCATGTGGTTAAGAAGCAGTAGACAGACAGTAAATAAAGGTAGAAAACTATGAAATACCCATTTTCCTTCAAGCTGTATGATATGGTTCATATGAGAGTATAACATTCTCAAACTGCTCCTATGGATGAAAGGAGACATGAAAATATATATTTAATGAACAATCTTTAAACATATTTAGAACAAATATTTTAACATCACACCAGTACTTTTTTTTTTTAATTTTCAACTTTATGTAGAATGGATTACGGTAATGACAAGCATTGCAAGAAAATACATCTATCTTTAAAATGTACACATAGGACTCACTAGTGTACGCTGTCCACCATACCACAAACTGAATCACTGTGTGGCATAACAGTGCAACATTAAACATCTACTGAATAAGGTATGATGTGTCTGATATGCCTTACTCAGTAGCTAGCCCATGCTACTCTGTGATCAGTGTCATGCAACACAGTTGTTGTGTCTTTCGGCTTTTCCCGGTTAGGGGTCACCCCAGTGGAACTCCAGTCCACTAATGATTGGCAGTAGATTTTTATGTGCTGAGTAGCCGGCCCTGACGCACAACCTTCAACGAAGGTACGCCCATTCACGCATGTCTCCACACAGAAGATGCTCTAGTGATTTCTAAAAGGTTTTCATTCTTTAGGCATGACATTGGAGCAAGTGCCATTACCATAATACAGTAATGAAGGAATCTAGTGCTGTGAGAGCTCCCATTGGCAGAAGCTCAGCTGTGTCTCTGTGTGGGGTCGAGGATAAATGAGGTTGTGGCAGCAGGTTTGCCTGCATCACAGTGGAGTTGGGGACTGGTAGTTTTTTTCCTAGTGTAACAAAAAACATTTTTTTCACATTTGCACTGATGCTGATGCATCTATCTGTAAACTGAAGAACACATCAGCAGTGAAATAGGATTAGTGTAGTCACGCACACTGTCAGTACACACTTCCCTCCCATAACTTATGCAGTTGGGATCAGCACGCTCAATTGCTGTAGTGTTTTTGAATTGCATATGATCCCAGAGGTGTGTCTGCATGTGTACTGCTAGCATGGAGTACTGTGACTACACAATGAGGTAAGATCAGCAGTCTTTATAAATCCTGTAGGATTCGAGTGGACTGTAGTACTGCATACCATCCCGACTCCACAGCAAACAATGTTTATGAATTCCATTCGAAGAATTTAAGGTATGGAGGCACTATTAAGAGATGTTACACTAGATCCAAGGATTGTGACACAGATGAAACATGCTGTCAAGATGGGTCTATATTAGATCAAATGTTTAGGTGATCGAACACCTAAACATCGATCTTCTAATATCGAACCTAAGAATATCGAACCTCCAAGGGAAACACGCACGTCGGCCAGTAAAAAAAAAAAACTTTACATCCAAACTAAGTGGGGGGCTGTGCCCTCACACCCTCCCTAACTAAATATGCCAACTCCGAGATCGCTGAACAGTACAGAAATGGCAAAATCCAGTGAATGGCCAAGGGAAATCTTTCCCTGCGTTAAATCAGCCATTCGACATTTTTTGCTTTCGATATTAGAAGATCAATGTTTAGGTGTTCGATCACCTAAACATTCAATCTTCTAATATATACCCGTCAAGACAGATGTGCGTCTCAGAGGGTCCACATGCTCTAAAACAGGCTCTCCAGTCATGTGAAGCAAAGTCCATCCCCAACCCTATTTAAGCGTAACCTTGACCAATGAATGAGAAGTTGGCAGTTCACCCGGGGTCTGGCCCCTATGTCTCTAATAGACAGTGGCAGACAGTAATGCCCAAACTAACACACCCCTCCCCCACATAACCTCTAGAAACTTCCTAACATATCCCCTCCTAATAAACGCCCACCATACATAGGGACACATTTGGTTTGAATTGCATGGCTAGGTTTAAAAAGGCCCTGGTGGTTGTTAGCATAGTCTATACCTCAGAACCTATGTTCGTGCATAAAGGGTACGTACATACCAGCAGCAAACAATAGCATGGTCTGCAACAGGTGATGCAAAGCAGAGTAAGGGGCTGGAAATAATTTCTGAACAACAAAAAAACACAGCTTTTGATGGAAACTTAAAATGGAAATTAGGAAATATGTTTCACCAGCAGAATACAGTACAAAATATGTTTTCATAAGAGATGCGGGATGTAAAGTAATGGATGGTTTTAGGCATAATGTGGAGTGCTGCAATGACAAAGACTGCAGCAAGAATGTAACCGAGGTAAATTAAATATGAGGTAAAAGAGCAAGTGAACTTCTAATTTATCATTTCTCCAACTGATTTATGATATGCTAGTAATGAAATAAAACAGATGTAATCAAAACCAAATCTGCATGTAGTTAGAGCCTTCGAACACAAACACATGGCTTTTGCTAAAAATATCTTTTAAGCTCAAAAGGCACATAGTTTATTGTGAGACAGGTCATGAGAACCAGAAAGAGTAAATTAAACATTCTGCTTTGTTTTTATCACTAGATCCTTATCAGAAGCAGGCTGACAGATATCGATGCAAAAATGAATGATGGGTCAACTGCACTTATTCTCGCAGTCCGCCTAGCTGTGGAAAACATGGCTGAGGAGCTGATCCACTGCAGTGCTGATATCAATGCAACAGACTGCCGTGGTATGTAAACAAATGCTTTTCCTATTACAGCAGTGTTCAGAAATATTAAGAAATGATTAAGAACCTTGCCATCCACAAAGAGACATCTATTTTTTAAACACGCTTTTCCATTATTCCTGTTACCTAATTCTATTAGTCAAAATCTCTTCCATGCTGGTATTTTCTAACAAAGCACTGTAATTAAAACATAGGTATTGTACAGGTCTGTATCCAGAAATTTCCATTTTACTGTTATCACACATGACATTGTTGTCACAACTTACTAACATTTAAAAAAAGTGTATAATTCAATATTTTTCTTTTTTATACAGTAAGAAATATGCACATCATTTCAGCTGTTGCTGCCTAAAGTAGAAGAAAGATTAGTTTTCAAGGAACTTTCATATCTAAGTATGCTTTATACAGATCTGTAGTGTAGGCAGTTTGTGCATTTCTAGACATTCAGGGTTCTACCAGCTCTTTGTTTTTGAAAGATGTACACGATAATATGTCTTGACTTTTATACCTTGCTATAAAACTGATTTTATGAGCTAACAGTATGCAGCATGAATGTTACAAATCCAAGGAACATCTGTTTTAGACTGGCAAGCGACATTGCAACTCATTTACCGCATTCTCCCTTCAACAAACCAATACAAAAATTCTATTCAGAAGAGCGTCTTAATATTTTTCTGAAAATAAACAACTGTATACAAATATGTATTACTGTCCTATACATCCCTCGTGGTGACAGTACAGTTACACTGGAAGATATCCTAAACTGGATATCCTTAACAATTCAAAAAGAAAAAATACTATTAGGTGATGTTAATATCATTTGGTTGAACATAACCTCTAGCTCCCCTAAATCTAGCATGACCTTATACAGTTTCATACAACTAATTAGTAGCCACAGACATTATAGCAAAATATCACATTCCTTATTAGACTGGGTCCTAGTATAAGACCCTAGCAAATTCACTAGCACAGGTACAATGTCAGACTCAAAGCAACCATTTCCCAGTCTATACAACTGGACATCTCACACATCCAATTAAACAGCATGTTTAGAAAACAACACACAACCTCTCCAAGTTTAACCTAGAAATATTCACTACTACCCTGTCATCTATTAACTAGAACTTTCTAAAAATCCTCCGCATAGATGATGCTGTAAATTAGGCAACCAGTAGTAACAATGTTCCCAGCGATGCAAATACCTCTCCGTAACCTCCAGAAAAATAGTAAAAATGAATCCAAATAATCAGGCGAAGAGGCAACCAGGGCATACAAACTATAAGTTCCTTTTCAATGAAAAATATATCCAGTAAACTTGTAGAAACATAAAACAAATCTTGTTTTATGTTTCTACAAGTTTACTGGATATATTTTTCATTGAAAAGGAACTTATAGTTTGTATGCCCTGGTTACCTCTTCGCCTGATTATTTGGATTCATTGATGCTGTAAATTAATTCAGTACAAATTTCCTAAATATCCTAAATAGCCTTACACATCCTAAAAGGAAGAGACAAAAAAAAATAATCCAGTTTGAATATCCCAAAAGAGTAGAATGCTAATGCAGGATAGAGAAAAATCTTGGAAATAATGGTTAAAATATAAAACAAAAAAAATCAAAAACTTCAGAATGCTCCCCAACTGTACTAAAAAGCAAATAAGTGAAGACAAAAAACTATATTATAACAACTTTCAGAAAAACAGTAAACATAACCATAAAATAGTCTAGTCAGTCATTAAAGAAATCTTATATCCCAGTCATAAATTCACCTCTTACCCTTCTCCCATAATTTACTACTCAAAACTGCAAGAGAATTCAACTTATTTCATAGATAATACAGCATCCCTAACGAAGGAATCCCCCAAATCCAGTCCTAACCTTGCCCAAGAGCCACGTCACCACATCCACTTTCACCTACAAACGTGTACCCTCATCTTATATAAAACTGCTTTTTAGCTCAACCCATGTTCTACTTTAGCTGATGACCTTCCAAGCGATACCTTAAAATAGCAGCAGACAGCATTGCCTATCCTGTCCCAATCCTTATATGTGTGTGTGTGTGTGTGTGTGTGTGTGTGTGTGTGTGTGTGTGTGTGTGTGTGTGTGTGTGTGTGTGTGTGTGTGTGTGTGTGTGTGTGTGTGTGTGTGTGTGTGTGTGTGTGTGTGTGTGTGTGTGTGTATGTATATATATATATATATATATATATATATATATATATATATATATATATATATATATATATGTCTGTGTGTGTGTGTGTGTGTGTGTGTGTGTGTGTGTCAACCCAGGAAACAAAAGCGCACATTATCCCTCTACACGAAGGAGGAATCTCATCAGATATTACTAAGACCTATAGCAATCTTATCTCCTTCACCAAAATTCTTGAAAAATGTATAAACAGAAAAAATGTTGTCCCAAGTATAGAACACAATTTAATAAAAACAGATATGCTATTTTGTTCTTTGTTACAGTAGAATTTCATGAGATACTTAAACAGTCCTATCTTGGGGTTTAAATACTAACCTCTATCCATTCACAGTTCACTGAGAACAAATTGACAATCCCATAACTACCCTTTTTAATTAATGTATTCATTAATTAACATGCTTTGTATTAAAAATAACAAAATACATACCCATGAAAGTCACATAACAAAAGAATACAAACTTTTAAACCATTTCCAGGGCCCCTCACCACATAAAACATTTTTAAATGTTTATAGTGTATCAGCCCTTAAAGCCAGGACACTACTTATACAGACCTTATTGTTAACAGAGTACAAAGGCTGATAAATCATAAAGAAATAGTAATGTTTAAGTATCTGATGAAGTTCCATTGTAACAAAAAACAAAAGAGCTTATCTGTTTTTATTAAATTGTATCCTGTAGACATTGTACTCAGGTCAACTTTTTTTCAGTTTATTGATGTTGATTTATGTTGTGGAGTGATTCAGGTTTTTTTCTTGAAAAATGTATTCAAAAACATTTGCGGAACTATCTCCTGCAGAAAGAATTCCAATCCCCCACACAACACAGCGTCCGTCTCTCCCATAGTACTAACACTGCACTTCTAACCTATATAGATACTGTCAATAAAGCTAGAGATAACAGCAAACTAGTCTCCTCCTTATTTCTAGACTTGTTTAAAGCCTTTAACACAGTTTGTCCCAGCAAACGTCTACTTAAAATATCCTCACTAGGTCTATCTAGTTATCTGGCAGTAAAATGGCACTCCATCCTCTCTCCATACCTCCCAGTCACCACCAGTATACCACAAGGCTTTTATCGATGGCCTCCTCCTCTTTAATATTCTTGCTAACACCCTCCACACATCCACACAACAGGCCTCCCTAATACAACACACAGATGACTCCACACTCATATGCACATCTGACAAACTGGCACATCTCCAAAAAATTACTAAGGAAGTTTTAACTGCACTGAAACATTGCTTTGTAACTCACAACTCATGCTTCACCCCCCCCCAAAAAAATTGTTTTTCCCCCAAACCCCCCCTCTCATAAAAAAACAAAATTTAAAATCCTCTCACTCTTAATAATCCAGCTGCAGAAGTCACTTCTCCTAAAAAATTATTAGGGATAATAGTTACATTTGACCTGTATGTACAAATCTGTATAAAGTCTCACCAGAAATGAGGGATGCCTTACAGAGCCAACATCTTCCTCACCAACACAACAAAAACTACATTTGCCTCCCCTCTCTACTTTCTGACGTTCACATCCTTGCTAACATCCAGGCATCACAAAAGGCAAAACATAAACAATGCTATAATAAATTGGCTACACCTGCATCAAATAACCCTTTCAGAACCCACCACAGTATACCACTAAAAGCCTAAAGTGGTTAGAGCTACCCCATCTATTAACATGTACACTACCACCTATAAAATTATCCAGCATCCATTTGCTTGTCCAGCACTAAATACCATTCCGCACAACTATGTTCTGAATTAATCATTACAATCCAATGACCAAAAACTCCTATCAGTCCACAAAGCTATCAAATCTGCTGGTCATAGTCTGTACTCATACTATTTTGCTAAGGCTTGAAACTCTTTACCTGAATCCATCATGCCAGTACCCTCCCTCCAGTCCCTTAAAGCCATTCTAAAATACTTCCTAGACAAAATCTTCCTCTGTTATCTTGCTCAAGTCCAGGATAAGCTATATCCCTAAATATAAATAAGTGCCTATTTATGCCTTACACCTCCTTACTCTCCCTTCTTCACTCACTTCCTTACTTCTTTCAATTTTTCTCCCCTGACTCTCTTTATTTAAATATGCCATAACCCTGTTTTTTCTCTCACTTCATATTGTGATTCCTGTTTGTATTACACTAGCTTACCTTTAATTTTTCTATAGAAGACACAACAACAACAACCTTTAATTTTTCTATAAACAGGCAACAATTACTATAAATATTAAATTATTGTCATATAAGTTGTATTGATTCTTAACCAATGTTTTCTCATTATGTCTAATTTGACATAATTATTTAAACTGTAGATGTTTTGTATTATTTTTGAAGATCGCAAAATTATTGTTCTTCGAATGCTTTGGTTTAACTCTGGAGCTTTTTTCCCGGGGCTTCAGCTGAAAATGGACACCTAACCAGTTGGACTTTTCCAGTAATCAAATGTTAATAAATAAATAAACAATAAAAAGAAACAGTATTTCTCTCTATTGTTTTTACTGAATTTTGCTGACGGTGGAGTCTTCTTTTCTCTCTACTGTTGTGCAACCTTAGAAAAGTTATATTTAATTTCCGAGGGTGTGGGGGTGTTCACCCACATGGGGAGTGCTGGGGGGCTTGCTCCACTACAAAAATATTTACCTCTACAATTTGAAGAAGCTCGTTTTACTCTTTTTTCCAACCATCAGAAGATAGCAGTCAGTTAACTGCTGTCGATGAGTCAACATGTATGTTAAATAAAAATGATAAAATTGGAATTAAAAACAGTAAAATATAATACTAAGAATTGAAAAAAATTATTAAAACAAAAAACAGCTCTCCATGTGGGATTTAATAAGACGTTCATCAAAAGATTGTATTTCAGGGACATCCAAAAGGACTTTTAGATTCTTAGATTGTTATTAGGCTAGTGGCTCAACAGATAGTGTTGTCACCTCATAGCAAGAGATTCCCAGCTGAGGTGCCTTCTTTGTGGAATTTGCATGTCCTCCCTTTGTTCATGTGAGTTTTCTCCCACATTCCAAAGACATGCAGTAGTTGGATTAGACACTCTAAATTGGCCGTAGTGCGTGGTGTGGATGAACTACCATGTCAGGGCTAGCCATACCTGGCAGTGTAAACATTAGCTCTAGATGATTGTCACTGTTTAAGTGACACCCCAACCCCATATGCAAAAATAGGAAAAAGGGGTGATGAATGGATTGACCTGGGGGGGGTGGCTTTCTAAGCCTAACCAAGTTTTTCCTGAAAGAACAATGATGTTTTGTATCCAAATAAGACAGCTGAAGGCCATGTTACTGTGTTGCATGATGAGCTGGTGATACTGTTGAGGAGCACCTCTTTGCAGCAGGATTTTTAACTGTATATTCCTGGTAATACCATGCTATAAGCTACCTCTGTCCATAGGGTGCCACTTATGACATACTTAAGGACGGTAGCTGATTTTGATGGACAAGAGTTAAATAGGCTTGCCAGAATATTACAGACAAGTCCACAGAACACCAAGCAGCCATTCATCTACCAACTTGAGGTACTAAGATGGAACATAGGGGAGCATAATCTCTCTCAGGCAAGCATGACACAGGTTGCACATGTCTCAGAAGAAGGTTAGAAGAAGGATCTAAAGTACAGATGTCTGGTGACTGGCAACCAGTGCAGGTCTAGCAGCAACACAGTAACATGGCATTACCAGGAAAATACAGTTAGCAATTAGCAATCCTGCTGCAGAAACCTGTACCTCTACAGTACCACCTCAACATCATACAACACAGTAACATGGTATTACCAGGAATATACAGTTAGCAATCCTGCTGTGGAAAGCTGCACCTCTACAGTACCACCTCAACATCATACAACAAAGTAACATGGAATTACCAGGAGTATACAGTTAGCAATCCTGCTGCAGAAAGCTGCACCTCTACAGTACCACCTCAACATCATACAACACAGTAACATGGCATTACCAGGAATATACAGTTAGTAATCCTGCTGTAGAAAGATGCATCTCTGCAGTACCACCATGACATCATACAACACAGTAACATGGCATTACCAGGAATATACAGTTAGCAATCCTGCTGCAGAAAGCTGCACCTCTACAGTATCACCTTGGCATCATACAACACAGTAACATGGCATTACCAGGAATATACAGTTAGCAATCCTGCTGCAGAAAGCTGCACCTCTACAGTACCACCTCAACATCATGCAACACAGTAATATGGCATTACCAGGAATATACAGTTAGCAATCCTGCTGCTGAAAGCTGCACCTTTACAGTACCACCTCAACATCATACAACACAGTAACATGGTAGTACCAAGAATATACACTTAACAATCCTGCTGCAGAATGTTGCACCTCAATAGTACCACTAGGTCATCATGCAACACAGTAACATGATATTACCAGGAATATACAGTTAGAAATCCTGCTGCAGAATGTTGCATCACAGCAGTACCACCTCGACATCATACAACACAGTAACATGGCTTTACCAGGTATATACAGTAAGCAATCCTGCTGCATAATGTTGCACCACAGCAGTACTACCAGGTCATCATGCAACTCAATAATGTGGCATTATCGTGTATCCTTAGTTAGCAATTGTGGTGTAGAATTCTATAGCCTATGCAGCTACACCAGCTCACCATCCAAACCCCAAGGTATATGGTGGTGCAATAGTCCAGGCAAGAAGATAGTATCACATGCTGTACTGTAACATGGTCAGGTGATTGAATGAGTTTTTGTGTTTAGGAAATAGGCTTTAGATGTTAATAGGATGTTTTAGCAACAACAGACCCATGGCCCTTCAGTGTCAACATGTCATCAAGAATTATGCCTAGATCATGTTCCTGAGAGACAAACATTGGTCTGTTGGCATGCTGCAACATTACCTGAGCCTCACCTGATTTGAGCTTGAGCCAAATGTCACGTAAGAGCAGACTCCAAGCAGTCATCAAGACTGGCGATTTCTGGCACAGTCTCTAGAGTGAAGCAGAGATACAACTGAATGTTATTAGCATTAATATTAGTAAGAAATACTCACTTTTGAATACCTTCCCATAGGGGCAGTGAATTTGCCAAGAATACTAGTTGTTCCAAGACAGAATGTCATGGCAGCACATATTTCAGGAGATAGATGCTAGAGGAACTGAGCCCTGTCACCACCCATTGAGAGCAGCCCAAAAGATAAGAGGAAAACAAATTTCACATGGCACCAGTAAGATTACAGTATGCCTTCCAATGCATAATTAAGATGTTATAATGCGCCATAGGAAAATCTGCTAAGAGGGCAAGGCAGATTATATATACCATGTCATCTTGAGCCTTAAAGAGGTTAGGAGTACATCCGTGCATATACTACATTCTTAAGAACCTTACCTAACCTGTAAAAGGAAGGTTAAATGTCAGATTGTAATTCTTCAGAAGGTTTAGATCTAGATGAAATTTCTTGAAAATGGGGTAACTAGGGCCTCTTTTAATACTGATGGGAAAACACTGTCTCCTAAAAAGACCAACCATCCAGAAAATTACTGGTCGCAGTGCATATTAACAAACATGGATGGAGCAGACTCCTGCCCATAAAAGACATAAAAAATATGAAACTGTATTTATTACATCAGTATAACTAGTTTAAGCAAATGCACCCCAGCAAAATACTTGAACTCAGCACAGGACATAACACAATAAGCCATGGACACACTATGGAAAAAGATCTGACCAATCCTCGCAACTTTATTTGCAAAGATGTGTTAGGCTTCTCACAATGGCTGGAAGAGAAAAACTCTGCGATGGCCAGGTCGGACCTAACAGCCAAAAGCCAAACTCTCAGAAAGATTAAGGATTTCCAGAGCCATGTCAATCACCCAGGTTAAGCCATTGAGGGGATTCATGCATTCGCTCAATGAGAGGACCATGAGCTCATGCAGAAGTGCTCCTAGATAACCTGCTCTGTGGTGCATAAGGAGAAATGCCCAGTCCACTCCTGTTCCAAGGACATATTCAAAGCTGTTGGTGCTACCAGTGTCCACTGTTGTACCAAGAATCATGCAATAACAAAAAGCTAATCCAGAACCATGGTATAGTGCCCTGCCAGGATATTTGGATAACCTGGAGACCCAAGGTGACAAATGCAATGAAATGAGGACTGCTGTTACCATCCAGCCAGGTCCCCATAATAAATACCAAAGTAACTGTGCTGGGCAGACAAAATACTATGCCTGGCTTGTCCCAGATTGATCTGATGTTAAACATCATAGCTCAGGAGAAGGCAGATGGGAAGCAGGTCCTGCCCAAAGGTCAAAATGGGAACCTGACATCTGAAGTTGCATCTTTTGGCAGAATGATGTTTCACCATGAGGTGACAACTGGAAAATAATTCCAGCATCTTCCTCCAGATCAGAAAATGCAATACAAGAGTATCACTAGACCCCAGCTTGATGACTCTTTATAATACCTAATCTATTACATTTGCTGAAAAACTAAGATTAAGAATAGAGGAGAAAAAAGGGCACAGAGCAATCAGGACATGTCTGGGATAGCAGAGTCCTATGTTAGGGAAGTAAAAGCTAGAAAGGGAAAGTGAAGAAGATCAACAACAAATAAATATATACATAGTGACAGCACAATAACATAAACAAAAAAAATTTATATGTCAGCTGGCATCTTAAAGAGGAGCTATCAATGCAGACAGTGCATGGTAAGAGACTGCTTTGGCAATATATGGCCATTCTTAACAGTTTTTTGAGAGGTAGAATCAAAGAAATCGGTTAAAAATCCGAAGTATTGTCTGCATTTTTTAGTGTTAAGGATTGGCACAGTATAAGTTTATTTTCAAAATGCAGGGAACATGACATGGTTAAGAAAGAGAAAATAAATAAACATAATATAAAATAGTCATGATATACAATACGGTTATTCACATCTTAAGAATCCATTTGATACAATGTCAGATACTGAGTTGCTATGCTCATGGAGATTGTAAAACAGTTTTTCTGCTGATTTGAGAGACAATTTTTAGATAGAAAGGAGGGTGGGACTGAGGTCAATACTGAGGACTGGAGTCGAAAAAAGGAATTGAACTGGGACGTCATGTATACTGAGACGGAAAAAGGAATCAAACTGGGATGCCATATATACTGAGGCGAAAAAAGGAATTTAACTGGGATGTCATATATACTGAGACTGGGATGTCATGTATACTGAGACGAAAAAAGGAAATGAACTGGGACGTCATGTATACTGAGACGAAAAAAGGAATTGACCTGGGACGTCATGTATGCTGAGACGAAAAAAGGAATTTAACTGGGATGTCATGTATACTGAGACAAAAAAAGGAATTGAACTGGGACATCATGTATACTGAGATGAAAAAAGGAATTTAACTGGGATGTCATGTATACTGAGACGAAAAAAGGAATTTAACTGGGATGCTATGTATACTGAGACGAAAAAAGGAATTTAACTGGGACGTCATGTATACTGAGACGAAAAAAGGAATTGAACTGGGACATCATGTATACTGAGATGAAAAAAGGAATTTAACTGGGATGTCATGTATACTAAGACGAAAAAAGGAATTTAACTGGGATGTAATGTATACTGAGACGAAAAAAGGAATTTAACTGGGACGTCATGTATACTGAGATGAAAAAAGGAATTTAGCTAGGACGTCATGTATACTGAGATGAAAAAAGGAATTGAACTGGGATGTCATGTACTGTGATGGCTGTAGATTGAATAGCATTGGGGGGGGCTGTTTATGTATTGTTTATTTCTGACCAGAATTTTTAAAAGTCAGAAAGCAGATGAAATTGCTTGTCTCCTTGAATGTTGTATTTTAGTTCTAGATAGCTTTTTAGCCTAGTTTGTCATTTAGAGGTATAGTGTGCTGGAGCCATTGTTTTGTGTTACCTTCCACATCTTCAATGCTTTATCTCTATCTTTGAGCAACTGACATAATGCAGGAGTAATTTAGGCTTTCATGTTTGCTTTTCTGCATCTGACGGTGGGGGGGCTATTAGTTTATAGATTAAGGAGGAAAGTGGTAAGGACAGACAAAACAGTGTTGTGGTCCTGTACTTGGTAGAGTGGTGGTCAAACAGCACAGCAGAACTTTGAGTGGAGAGTGCAGTTAAATCCAGTGGACCTGCTTCTGGTAGAATACAGAATGGTGAGGGTGGGGGTAGGCTTTTTTGTAGACCAATAAAAGGTAAAGCAGCAGTGATCACTCAAGCTGGGTAAAAGTGCAGGAACATTCTGAACACTTGAAGGACTGTAGGCAGTTGCTATGTCCAGATTCCAGAATGGTGTAGTTACTAGAGTGTGTGTCGAATTTCATAGGTTCATTAATGAGCAGAGAGAGGGAGACAGAGAAAGAGAGACAGAGAGAAAGAGAGACTAAAATCTGACAGTAAGCTAAGCTAAAGGAAATTTACATTAAGGTCATGGAGAAGGAGAAAATTGTTGACATTTGTGAGATATGGAGAGAGAGTCTGAACTTCACAAGAATGAGGGACAAGATGGTGGAGTAGTGTAAACTGAAACTTAAGCAAATTAGTAAGCTATGTTTAATGTGTGTGTGTGTGTGTGTGTGTGTGTGTGTGTGTGTGTGTGTGTGTGTGTGTGTGTGTGTGTGTGTGTGTGTGTGTGTGTGTGTGTGCACGTGTGGACAATGTGAGCGAAAGCGTGTGTATGCACATGCATTTGGGCATGGTTGTGTGTGCGTGTGTGAGTGTGCATGTCTGTGTGTGTGTGCAAGTGTGCATGCATATCAGCATATTTGTGTGTGTGTGTGTGTGTGTGTGTGTGTGTGTGTGTGTGTGTGTGTGTGTGTGTGTGTGTGTGTGTGTGTTTCCATATGCGCACATGCCTGTGTGTGGGCGCATGTGTGTATGTTTGTGTGTATCTGTGCAAAGGTCTGCAACTAGCCAGTTTGGGGTGTATTTGTCAGTTTCTGAGGAGGAGGTGGCAATAAAGGTGACTGAAAACTGAGAAGTAAACATTAGGCTGCATCCACCCCTAGACAATTGCTGAGTCTGTTCTTCTGAATTAGGGTGAAATTTATGAGAAAATAAAGCTAAGGTTTAGATAGTCTGACTGAAGCCATGTGTTACATATGGCAGATACAGTTAGGTTATTCTGGAGAATTCCTGCACAATTTTGTTAATAATTCCTTCACAGTTTAGAAAGCTGCATTTGACATCATGGTACTTTGTGGAGGATGATAAGTGGTATGGGGGTGCTGATTTGCTGTGTTCTTGGAACGGATATCCAGGGCTGCCTTCAGTGTCACCAGACAGTAAAAGACAAAGACAGGAGATATATTTTTGCAAAGTCTTCCCAATGTGGGGTATTTTGTGAGTCTGGAGTGCTTTAAAGGAGAACACAGCATTTGAAATGAAACTAGATGAGTAAGACTGAGGGAGGGAAAGGTTTTGAAGAGGAAGGATTGGGAAGAAAACAACAGAGAGAAGGAAGGTAGGAATGTACAAGGTAAACATGGATATGCAGTAATGGACACTTAAGGATGAGGTAGGACAAGTAGATGTGGAGTCAAGATCTCTGGTGTGAGTGCAGTAGAGCATCCCAAGGGTCCCCAAGAAAGAGAGAGGTTCTGAGTATAGCAGGAGTCATTATTGTAAGTACCTGGGGAATGCTGGGGAATGGAATGAAATGTTAGTCAGTGCGGACGCTAAGATAACGAGATGAGAAGCATGTATGGGAGAAGTGCTTTCTTCTGTGCTGTATTAATATTATAGGTTCATAGGTTGGTACTAGGCTATCTGCCCGAAGGCATTTATAAGCCTAGCCAGAATGTGTTGGCTTTCGCCGCCCCCTTAGATTAGTTCCCTGTGCTTCTGTCCAGCAGAGCCACTGAAGTGATCCCTGGGGTAAACTTTCTGTTTCCCATCCACTCGTCAAGGTTTCTTTTGAAGAGTGTTAGCATGGAGCTTTGCCTAATGTAGATTGGGATCTTGTTCCAGAGCATGGGAAGTCTCTGGGACAGGAATCTATCCCTCCAGCACGTCCTATTTATTGTTCTGGTGAGGTTTCGATCCCTAGAGCGTGGGGCTCAAGGGGATAAGGTTTTCTTTAGGTGGAGCATGTCCATCAATTCTGGGTTGGACATGGCCTTGTATGTCAGTCAAAGATCACCTCTGAGTAGGCGGTATGCAACCGAGTACAACTGGAGTTTCTTCAGTTGAGCTTCATAGGGCATCTGTTTGAGGCCACTGATCCTCTTAGTGAGGTACTTCTGTGGTCTTTCCAGCTGTTGCAGGTGTCTTGTAAGGAACATCCCAAATGGGGCATTGTACTCTATGATGGGTCTGATGAGTGATGAGTAGAGGGGCACAATGACCTCTTTTGATCTGGATGCGAACCCTTTTGTGATTAGGTGGGCCACGTAGAAGGATTTTCTAACCACTTTGGCAATGTGATTATCAAAGGTGAGATTACTATCTACTTGGGTCCCCAGATCCCTTATTACGTTTTCCGTATTTAGGGGACTACCACCTATGTGGTAGTTTGTGGGTACTTTGTTTTTTCCAAAGGGGATGACTATGCACTTTTTGGCATTTAGCTTGAGGCCATGATTTTGACACCAGGTATCCGTCTCAGTGAGACCCTTTTGGAGGATGTCTGTGTCAGCCAGAGAGTCAATTATAGCCCCTAGTTTGCAGTTATCTGCGAACTTGGTCAGCCTTGCTTGCCTGTACCTCTGAGAAGTATATGCCGAACAGGATGGGTCCTAGGACTGAGCCCTGGGGAACGCCACTTTCAATCAGTTTAGAGTCGGACCTAGCTCCTGCAACTCTCACCATGTGGGTTCTGTCCGTGAGCCAGTTGGCAACCCATCTTGTAACGTGGGGGTTTATGTTCAGGCTGGCGAGCTTGTCTATAATACCAGAATGGGGAATGGTGTTGAAGGCCTTAGCGAGGTCTAGGTAGGCTGTGTGTACCACCTATCCTTCGTCTATAGCCTTGGTAACTGTCTCAAAGAAGTCCACCAGGTTTAGGAGGCATGATCTGCCCTTATCAAAGCCAAACTGGGTAGGGTCCAGTGTTTGGAGGTTCCCAATGTCTCTGTTAATGAGTTCCATGATGATGCGCTCCATAGCCTTGCAGACCAAGCTAGTCAGGCTTATAGGGCGATAGTTCCTGGGGTCTGTTCTGGCTCCACCTTTGTGGAGTGGAATAACCGTTGCTGTGCACCACTCTATGGGTATGTATCCTGTGAAGAGGCTGAGTTTGAACAGTGTGTTTAGGTGAGGGGTTAGTTTGTCTTTAAGCTCATGTAGGACGCAGCCTGGGACACCGTTTGGTCCTATTGATGCTGTGTTTTTGGCTTTGGAGAGGGCTGTTTTAACCTGAGTGTCTGTGATTTCAGGGACTCCACATTCTTCTGGTATGGTTATGGGCCTTTTTGGGGGTGAGAGGGAGGTGAAGTTTGCACTGAACCTGTCTGCCAGGATGTTGGCGATATCAGTCGTTCAGTGTATTTTGTGCCATTCTGCACTAACTCCGAGCAGATCTGAGCATTGCCACTTAGATTCTTGACATAGCTAAAGAATGCCTTGTGGTTATCTTTGGAGTCCTTGGCAATTTTTCTTTCAAAGCTCGCCTTGGATGATTTTATGAGGGATCATACTTTCTTGCTGATACTGATCAGGGATGTCTTCCCTTCTTGGGATTTTACTCTTTTCTGTACTAGTTTCCTCCTTCTATTGTATAGCTTGTTTATGGCAGGAGTCCACCAGACTGGTTTCCTTTTCTTGGAGGAGTGAGTCTTGGTTTTGCTTGGGATGGCACGATCCATGCATTCTTGTAGCTGCCTGTAGAATGCATTAGTAAAGGATTTTGCAGCTTGGACAGTGTTATCCTTCAGCATGGGGATTTTGAAACTTTCCTCCCTGATCTTAAGTAACGTGAAGTTTGCTTTTGAAAAGTTTTTTACGGTGGTTTTCTTGTCCGGGGGTGGGGGCGGAATATGGATATCCAAAGTGATTTGTTTATGGTCAGATCTAACCAGCGAGGGGTTGACCTCTGGTGTGGAACACTGGTCGCCCATGTTGGTGATGACCAGGTCCAATATGTTGTCACCTCTGGTGGGAGTGTTGACCAGTTGAACCAGGGTGTTTGAATTTATAAATTCTAGGAAAAGTTGGGCAAGGGAGTTAGTACTTGAGTAGTTCTCCCAGTTAATGTTTGGCTAATTGAAATCACCCATTATTAGGGTGTTTGGTAGGACCTTTATATTTCCTAGTGTTTCATCCCAGGTGGACAGACACTGGATCCCCTTTGAATGACACCAGAAACTTAGCCAATTGTTGAAATCGAGAATTTTTTTCTTTGTACCATGGTATCATTCTTGGTGAGGGCAGGATGCTACTCAGGGTCAGGGTCATACCAGCCTGGGCTACGTGATCAGAGAGCTCTTCCATGTCTCTCTTCATGTAATCCAGGGAGGTATGGCTCAGGTCATTCACACCAACATGGACAATGACAGAGTCATATTTGTACTTGTTCTGGAGTGACCTGAGTGCTTCTGTTATGTGGCAGATCCTGGCACCCGACAGGCAGCTAACAGTAACCTTCTCCTTATTTAGCCTAGTGAGTGGGACATCAGTGTGCCTGACTATAGAGTCACCTATTACTAGTATGTTGGGTATGTTATTTTGCCTTAAGGGCTGTGATTGCATGGCACACTGGTTTTGTGAAGTATGTATTTCATGGTTTGTGTTGGGGGGTGGAGGTTGCTTGGATGTTTGCTTTGGAGGTCTCTGTTGGTTTTGCAGATTTTTATTTAGAACCTCCAAGTATGTTTTCATGTATTTGTGTGTGTGTTTTGCCGGTGCTGGTTTAATGGGTCTATGTAAGACTGGTGGTGTGATGCAAGTATTTCCCTTCTCCTCTTGACTGTCTGATCCAGTCTTGGGTTGAGAGAGCTTAGCTTCTAGTTTGGCTGTTTAACTGCATCTCTCACATCTATTAGTGTTTGGTGGTAGGAGGAGGGGGTTGTCTGTGTACATGAGGCAGTTGTAACATTGCCTCAAAATGCCCAGATTCACCAGAGTACACCTGAAACTGCCCTTTGGACATGCCTGGATAGGTACAGTGAACTGTTTTACTGGATGGCTGGTAAGGTCAAATAGAGAGCCTTGTCCTTCTATACAGAACAGGAGGGTCTAGTGCTAGGGTTTATAAGTGCTTACTATAAGTTTTGAGCAAGTGCCAGGCTGAGAAATAAATGGCTTGAGTGCTTAAGTTAAAAGTTTGTCTAGTTCCAAGGGAAAGAAGTAATTAGTGATGGGAGGCAACTGCGTACAGGGTTGTTTTTAGTACTGCCAGATGTTCTGATGCAGAAAATATTTCTCAGTGTTGCTCAGTAATGAATGCTGTGGTATAAAGGGTAATACCTATGCAGTTTGAAAACAGGAGAGAAGAATGACCATTAAAACAGTGATGCCACCACTATGTGTTATGGTTGGATAAAGGGGTAGAAAGGAGGCTTGTTAGTGGTCAGCACTGCAACCAGCAAGGGTAATCAAGTTAAGGAATTGAGTAATGACCACTGTGGACTTCGATGCCATAACTGAGTGTTATGGATATGTTAAAGCATTTCAATAGTGGTATATCAGTAAGAATGACTGATGTGGTCAGTGATGCCACCACTGAGTATTGCGGTCAGGTTAAGGATTTTAAATAGGGTATATCAGTTTAATTTCTCCAAGGGCTTTTAGTTTCTTATACTAATATTACCATATCAGTAAGAATAACACTGTGGTCAGTGATGCTACCACTAAGTGTTCATAGGTTCATAGGTAGGTACTAGGCTATTGGCCTTAGGGCCTATATAAGCCTAGCCAAAAAGGTACCTTGGCTTTCACCACCCAAGAAAATTATTTTCCTGTGCCCTTGTTGAGCAGAGCCACAGAGGCGATCCCCGGGGTGAATTTCCTATTTCCTATCCAATCATCAAGATTTTTCTTGAAGAGTGCTAATGAGGAGCTTTGTTTGATATAGATAGGTAGTTTGTTCCAGAGTATGGGAAGTCTCTGGGACAGGAATCTATCCATCCAGCATGTTCTATTTATTGTGGTGACAAGGTTTAGGTTCCTAAAGCGTGTATCTTGGAGGGACTGGGATTTCTTTAAGTGGAGCATGTCCAACAGCTCTGGGTTTGACATAGCTTTGTATGTTAGGCAGAGATCAGCTCTGAGTAGGCGATATGTGACGGAGTAAAGTTGTGGTCATGTTGAGGCATTTGAATCATGGAATACCAATAAGAATGGCTACTGTGGGCAGTGATGTCATGACTGAATGTCATGGTCATGTTAAGACATTTAAATAGTGGTATATCAGTAAAAATGACTAATGTAGTCAGTGATATCACCACTGAGTGTTCTGATCAGGTTAAGAGACTTGAATACTGATATATCAGTAAGAATAACCAGTATGGTCATTTAAGTACTACCACTGAGTGTTGTGGTCATGTTATGGCATTTGAATAGTAGTATATCAGTAAGAATGACCACTGTGGTCAGTGATACCAGGACTAAGTGTTGTGCTCAGGTTACATCATCTGAATAGTGATATTTCCATAAGAATGACAACTGTGGTCAGTGTTGCGATCAAGGAGTTTAAGTAGTGGGATGTTAGTAAGAATGACCATTGTGGTCAGCACTGAGTGTTTTGGAAGAATAAGCAGAATGGAAAGGCTCAAATCCAGTAGACAGGATATTAAGAAAGTACAGGTGCAACACTGTCACTGCAGTTCGTCACGATTAGGGAAAGATGATTGTGAGTTTTGCTCACAAGGAGAGAGGTGGAAGGTCAGTATAATTAGCGGCTTCTAGAGATGTACTGGTAATGCTTTACAGTTCTGAAGAATGAGAAGGAACTTGTAACATTTATTGATGGATAGACAGTACTTGTGAGGAGGAACTTGTAACATTTAATGATGGATAGACAGTATTTGTGAGGAGGAACTTGTAACATTTAATGATGGATAGACAGTACTTGTGTGGAGGAACTTGTAACATTTAATGATGGATAAACAGTACTTGTGAGGAGGAACTTGTAACATTTATTGATGGATAGACAGTACTTGTGAGGAGGAACTTGTAACATTTAATGATGGATAGACAGTACTTGTGAGGAGGAACTTGTAACATTTAATGATGGATAGACAGTACTTGTGTGGAGGAACTTGTAACATTTAATGATGGATAGACAGTACTTGTGAGGAGGAACTTGTAACATTTAATGATGGATAGACAGTACTTGTGTGGAGGAACTTGTAACATTTAATGATGGATAGACAGTACTTGTGAGGAGGAACTTGTAACATTTAATGATGGATAGACAGTACTTGTGTGGAGGAACTTGTAACATTTAATGATGGATAGACAGAACTTGTGAGGTGGAACTTGTAACATTTGGTACTTTCCCATTAAACCACTACCACTTCACGCTGATCTGCTTTTGCCATATTTCGTTGGCGCAAGGTGTAGACAGTTTGGTTTCGCTTATTTCCTGGAGCAGTAACAAAGATGAAATAAACAGAAGTACAGAAAGAAGGTAGTAATATTAAACCCCCATCACTTCTCAGAGGTCTGCTATTCTCATATTTCCTCGGCGGAAAACTGTAACAGAGAACTACTGGCTTTAGATGCATTACTTAAGAAGTTGTAATAACAGATAACAATAAAGTGAAATTATTGGAAATTGCAACAGTGGCCAGATTACTACCGTGTTTACATGCATTTTCACTTTACTGTTATCTGTTATTACAATTTTGTAAGTAATGAAGAAATATTATGTAAGCACTTCATTGGTTAGTCTGCCATTTTCATTGACAGTCAGCAAAGGGGGAACCATGATGGGCCTTCAAACAGACCTGTGAGAAGTACATAAAAACATATTCAGCCAGATAAGCTCCTCTTTGCACCTGACAGTGTGCTCTGAAAAGAAAGCTGCCACTCTGAAGACTGGTAGATACTGTCTGACCCGTAAAAGCACTAAATGCGCTAAGACATTTGTATATAATGACAGCGAGTAAATGTGCACATGCTATTCATAAAGAGAAAGAACCCAGATCAAGAAAAATGGGAAAAGAAAGCAAAACACAAAGGAATAACTGCAGAAAGGATAAACATTTCCAGTGAAAACTAAACCCAAGAAGGGAAGTTTACAGCAATAGAAATGTAAGAGTTTCTACAGAATACATCACTTAC